>NW_026454107.1:0-13336 GCF_943734635.1 Anopheles cruzii
CCGTATTGCAAAGCCCATAGACGAAGTGACGGAATACTTTAAACTATTCAGGATCAAACAACTTGAACACATGTAAGGCGCTCTTAGTTCCTAAGACAATGAGCCGTGTCTCGAAAAAGCAAACACACAAATTCGATGAAGTAGGGTCTGGCACTCGGCTTCGATTCATAGTTCCGAATCGAACACGCGCGATCAAAAACTTCACCGAATTTAATCACCTTCACAAGTCTAATATAGTCACTTCACTTCCAAATCGCAACTGAAATCTCCAACTGTCGATGTCTTTTCATTTGCTCGACCACCCAAATATCGTGCCCGAGACAAGTCCAAAACATGTTCTGCCCTTGTTTCGCGCGCCTGTTCTGTTGTTCGCTGCTTTGTCCTGACGTGATCGCTCGCCTGCAGCTAGGTTTGCCGTTTCTTTGTCCTCACGTGTTCCTGGAATTCTCGGTCCAACACTACCGATAACCTGATAATTATGCCAATCAAGTGCCTGTTTAATACTTTAATTCAGTAACTATTTTTCAAAGGAGAAAAAACACAACAGATAAGATAGAAGTACGTTTTGTTTTCACGGAACATATTATTCAAATATTGAAGCATTCTTCGATGTTGAATAAGTGACTAAATCATAACAAAAATCTGTGCTGCATTTATTTGGGGGAAGTGGTTTGATTTGGAAAGTACAGTTGCAATTAAATACATGATTTACGTTTCGGCCTTTTTCTGGAGACGCGGCGCGGGTAACGGGTTTCTGGAGACATATTAATTTATGGGTTTCTCCTATGTTATGGTTAGTGCCGTGAAGTTCATGGCATCATGGGATTTTTCTCGAAAACCAGCTCGTCGTAAAGTGAAGCGGTGAAGAAATGTGGGACGCAGGGGGCAACGACGCCTACTCTCCGTAGGCCAATGCAACTGGAAGCCGAAGTGTATCTTGAATAGCGTATCGAATCCGCTTTGGACACAGAGCAACCGCATATCCTTTCGTTGGCAGTGCAGTTGGCAAACATAGCACAATGGTAAGAGCGGCAAGTGTTCCCACGAAGTCCGATTTCGTCATGACATGGCGTGAAAGTATGTTCATAAATAAAACTATTTTCTTGGCCGAGTGGCCCAGCGATTCAAGAACATCTGCTCAGCAAGATCCCGAAAGAATAAGTTTTTGGGGCTTAAAATAAGAAACAGCCGATGTTTACACGATAGTATTGCTAGTGCTTCGTTCTGGAATGTGCTGTCAGCAGACCTTTTTGACTTGGTCTCTTTTTTAATGGTGAAGTTTTGGTATGATTAATCAAGTATTGAAAAAAAAATACGACGGATGAAGCCCGGAAGGAGAAAACTATTGTTGTGGCACTCCTCTCAACAGTGCAACATCTCAAACCGATCTCCCGACTCCCCCTTCCTCCCTTCTACCGAGATTTCTCCCGTCGGATCATCATCCTGAGCAAAGCGTCACCAGCATAAGAAACTCGCTGCAACACGTCTGGCTCTGTGTGCCTCTCTCGTTATCGCATCTTTCCTTTTCTCTCTCTCTCTCTCTCTCTCTCTCTCTCTCTCTCTCTTTCTTTCTCTCTCTCTCTCTTCGTAAGTATCCCTTTCCCACTCGCGCTCGCCATCCAAAGACCCGAACCTAAAAAACCCTTTGCAGGCTGTGTGGTTGGTTTGAGGGAGGGGGGGTACTAGGGTGTCAACTGTCCAACACACTGAGTAAAAGTGATGAAAGTATATAGCACAGTGAGCGACGGGACTCACTCACACCGACGCCTCCTAGATGAGTCGGGTGCGCCCCACAAAGCGCCGCGAGCACACCTGGAGCTCCGGGGGACTGCGGGGGACAGGTGGCAAAGGGAGGGATGCTGGTCGGTACTCTTTTGAACGCTGAACAAATTTTTTTTTCTCTTTTTAATCTTAGACGGATCGGGCCCTTTGATAAATCTAATTAACCGTACAAAGTTATTCGTGTCGCCGAAGCCGAAGTTTCCAGCCACAAACCTGTGCTTTGAGCTTGAACTGACTTGAGGACCGCGTCACCTCTCTATTTGTTATACTTATTACACGGGATAGAGTACAGGAACAACACCAAACGTCAGTCCCGTCCTTTGGTGGACAAAGTTGTTGCGGAAGGTTACTCCGAAGGGGTTAGAAGGGGCGACTCAGAACTTCTGGCATTCTACGGATGACGCAGCTCGAGCGCAAAAAAAGTAACGCGAACTAACCAACGTTGACAGTTTGCTTGTCGCCCAGAAATCATTCATTATTCGTCACTCGTAGCAGAAGCACCGCCGCTGCATCGTCGTTCGCATCTTCGCAGGTTTGTATTAGTGCATTAGTGAGTGAGTTAGAGTGGATTCTCAGTACTTGTCGATGTAAGCTAGGACCGGCGATTTTTGGGTTCGCCGTTCCTGGTGAATGGTGCCTCGTTGTAGGGTGATCCGGGAAGTGCCGGACCCACCGGAAGATAAATGATTGTATCCATTTGCCTGTAGGATAACAGAAAAATTGCAATCGGTAAAAGAGAATGTGAAACGAGAGGAACATGGAATGGACAGTGATTAAGAGGTAGTGACGTTTGTTTTTGTGGTTTAATTGGTGTGGCTGGTACCGGAAAGCGGCGCAAGTTTTGCGATAGATTTTATACGCTGAATCTACATGTATTAGGCCTCATTTTGAGTTCAGTCCGTGCTCCGTGATACCGTGATTTCTTCGTCTGCCGACGTCTCAGTGCTTTGCACAACCCTTTTGGTGGCTCACGCACTTTCTTTTTTTTCTCTGTTTCCATTTTTCCAGTTTTAGAACTTCCACCGAAAAACATGGATCGGAGATTGCATGCAAGGTTTGTGGAGCTGTTAAATTCCACTACAATTACAGTACCGTTTTACCCGCACTGTGTCGGGTGTGGCAGACTTTGTCCAAGCTGTGCGAGAAACCCTAGGCGCTACAGAAGAGCCTCCGGCCATCGGGCCAACGGCCGAATGGGCCGCCATCGAGTCGGGATATCCGGCAGAACACGGTCCACCGGCCAGCAACGCCTGGATCCCGAACGCCGTCGCATGGCTAGGTCGTCGTCGGCTGAGGCCGAACCGGAACAGCAGCGGAATCCGGCTTCGTCAGCCAGCTCCGGAGTGGTCCAGACCGCCGGAGATTGCCGGATTGTAGATGCGCCGGTAGATTGGTCATCGGTGGCTTGGGCACCGTACGGACAACCCGGCAATGTAAGCCACACGTCGGATCCGTGTGCCTTGGAGCCACGCGAAGGTGGAGATACTTCGCAGGGTGGAGTTGTCCTTCAAAATGCTCCCGCCTCCTGTTGCATGGCGCCTTCCCAGCATTCCGGGAGTGCGGCAACAGCCAGCTTCGGGGAGGACCATGGCGATATGCCGATAGACTGGGCACCGCCAACTTGGGCACTGTACGGTACATCGGATCCGACTGCGTCGTCGTCGGCCGGTCACCAACTGCCGCCGTGTCCACCGCTTCCATCGCGTCCACCGCCAACAGCTGAACCGTCGCTAGCCGCTCCGTTCACCTTGGAGCCGTTCGAGCCATAACCGGGAAGCTCATTCGTGACGCATCTTCGCATCGGGAAACGAATTTAACGGCATAATCGAACATCACGCATCGCACGCAACGCATTCCGGAGGATCAGTCCAATCTCACCCCTTGACCCCGGCCGCCGCCACTTGTGAGTCACGCCGACCGACAGCCAATTTACGACCTCCGACATTTACGCCGTTTCCTGCGTGGTTCTGGGTGTTCCGTTCGCGTCCGAACGTCCGTCCGTCTTCCCTGCTTTCAACCGTCACGCCCTTTCCTGCTCCCGGCCCTCCAACTTCGATGCAAATAAATCGCCACCCTTACCGCCCAACGGCATCCCACCCTGACCGCAGTCGGTCTGTCGGTTGGCTCAGAGCGAACGGACGGAGACGCACAATTCTTGAAAGCAGAATGCAAGCGGGCAAGAACGAGTGAAGAACGGGAACCTTCAAGGGCATCGTGACGAAGCACCGTGCGGGGCCTTCCTGAAGCAGAGCGAAAGGTAGCATCTCGACCACGGGCGGGGAGAACTGGCGTTGAGCATGGATTAAAGTGTTTCGCTTTTATTCGCGGTGTCCCGCGCGCTTCTAATGCTTTCGATGATGAGAAAGGAGGAGTAGGAACTTTTTCGACGAACTTACGTGCTTAGCCAGAAATAATTAGCGGGTTGAAACAAAAATAATGTTTACAGTTGTGTACGATATTATAGCTACCATAATAAACTATATTATTGCTAGAAATGGAGTAAATGTGTGTTCATATATTTTACAAGAAGCAACTCAAAAACTGTAGATCTTACGTTAATACGATATTCTCCTTATTATATGTTCCGCCATTGCATTTTTCCGATTTGTCTTCAATCTAAAGCTGCTGGCCTCTTCAAGCGGCCGAAGCGGCATCAACCGAAAAAGGCCGAAAACGGATTCTGTCATCCTTCGTCTCGGCTCTTCATCTCCATCTTCGAGGCGATCGCTGCCTGGGCTTTATCTGTACTATATGATCTAGCCGGAGGGTATGTTTCGGACCGAATCAGAAGCAGCCGATGCATCCGGGGCTGAGACTGAACAGGTGTGTGAACTTCCACCATTTTGAACGTAAAAGAAAAATTCGAAAACGCTCTATGCTTCGAAGTCTGTCCGATGAGAACCAGCAAAACCTGAATCAACCAACCCCGATTCCACGGGCTGATGAACGGGGTTTGATACGTGACCCTGTCTTCTGGTTCTTCCCCTTTCGGATGCTTCCACTAAGTTGCTTGTGAATCGTTTTCTTTTCGTTCAGATTGGTTGAACAATGTGTGGGAAATGCCGTGGAGAATCAGGGAATAATGCGGGGGCACGTTCCTGGGCAGGCGCAGAAGCGACGTCCGAGAAGGCGCAGGAGCGCCAAGGCAAACACGCGCCGACCAAGGGGGCCGGGAACGCCCGTTTTGCCCGAAGTCGCACTTCCAATTTTTTAAGATTTTCACCCTCTCGCCTACACTTTCGCTGGCTACGTTTGTTTAAGATCAGCTGAAGAAGGCAGGCGATATGGCTTTTTTTGGCAAAGGGTTAGCGTACAATGAGTGTATGGGTGTCCCGTTCCGGTTGATGCACTGTCCGAATTGACGGCCTTCGAATAGGAATCGATAAATCGGTGCCGCGCGGACGAACGACTCATACTCAGACTTTAGCTTATAACGATTGTAGATTAAGCTGTGATCATTGTATAAAATTGTGCAAAGTGCACTTTGTTCAGTTGAAGCACTTTTACCGATTGAAGTGCAGTCTTTGGGCCACGTAACTGCTCAATAGACTCTGATGGTAGCTCGGCTGGTTTTTTCACAAAAAGATTTGCATGAAACTGGCCTTCGAACGAGTGCGTACACCAAGCACCCATTCCCAGGAAGGGCATTTCAATGACCCAGACACATTCCAGGTCAGTGGTGTCTCGCCGAAGTGAATTACGGAAGGGTTCGTCGCACGCTCTGGATTGCATATCATATGCATATATTATTAATTCTCGCGAAAACGACCTCAAAGGGAGGGACGGATGGGTTGTAAACATCGCCGTCTGGGCATCGTAAAATTGTGCAAGACCACCACTCCCAAAATTTTACGACCGCCAAGTCGTTATGAGCATCCCTCTTCGCTCCAGCTTCATCATCTCTGATCGCTGTTCTCTTTCCTGCCTCTCTCTCTCTCTCTCTCTCTTTCTCGCTCTCTCTCACTCTCCAAACTGGCCAGCTCGATTCAAACTCTCGATTTTTTTCTGTTATGCTTCTAGTTGGTTCCAAGCATAGCTTGACGCAACGGTTCTGACGCTTCTAACCTACATCATGCGTACAAAACGGGGGGAGCTCAAAGAATTTTCACCATTTGGTTTGGCCCCCAAACATTGAACCGTTATCAGTTATCGGCCCCCAGCATAGGTGTTGCATAGCCTAGCCTATGGTCTTGAGACCCTTTAGGACCAGCAGCAAGCAGAAGTTACAGAGGCATCGAGAAACTTATCATTCAAGTGCCTGGTGGCCTTCGCTGGAAGAGCGAGAAGAAGCGAGAACGAAGCAAGAGAGAAACATAGAAAGAGAAAACGCGAACCGAGAACTGATCACATCCCAACGCAGCCGCCGTCCGTCTCGGCGGTCGTAAAATTGCGATCTGCGGGCTTGCAGATATATTTATGAAGCGGACGGGTTAATGGCCCGATGTGTGCCCCCCTGATCAATGCTCAGCCTCGTCCGTCCGTCGCTTGGAGATATGCTTCGCGGGAATCGGTACGGCATCGGTGACGGATGGCATTCGATGGACACCCGGACGCACCCGTGAGATAATATTTCGAAATTGCCACTCACGGCGTGAAAAGCGATCGCCGCCGGGGCAAATCGCCGGAACGGTGTGCCTCGCGCGATAGAACGCCCAGGTGGAAGGCGGCAGCTTTTGATGTTTCCGGCAACAAAGGACCGGCAGCCGCGGCTAGTCGGAAGACCGGGACACCTAGAAGACGCACCAACAAAGATCCTCGGCCGACGGTCTCAGACCCAGGGTCGGTGCAGTCCGTGCAATCGTTGATTGCGTTTTCTTAATTCCATAACGTTGAGCATTCGTCATAAAAGTGTGTCGTGATGGGGTTATAAACGTTCCTTACGCCATCAGCATAATGCTTAGAACACCGCAGCGGAGATTTCGTGCCCGTCTCAGGAAAAAAGTGAAAGGTCTGCGAGGCGATCCCGCGATCTGCTGGATGCTGATGTTTTATTCTTATGCTCGATGGATCGAACGAACGATGGATCGATTTTAATCATCACATCACCACATCATCACTTTCGATTTTAAAATTTCGCTTTCAGCCACATGTTTAGTCCATCGAAAATCTTCGTCGGAGGGTTCCTAGAAAGATGGAAGCACTCATTTTCGCACTACCACCACCAGGAGACGTTCTGCCTGTTTGTTACAATTGTTTCAGCACATTTCAGGCTTGAATTGAGTGAATGCGATTATGCTCGGCCAAAAACGAATGACCGCCGTAAAATCACCGTAGGTGGTTTAGGTGAAAATGTCAAACCAAATGCGGCAAATGCAATTTGGACGGGGCTCATTCAAGAGCTTTGCTAAACCGAGCCGAAAAAGGAAAACAATAATAGCCAAGCTTGGTGGGAACATACGCGACGTTAAGCAAGTCATTAGCAATGAGTTAGATGAGTCAGGACGTGCTCTATGGTGAAGGCAGGTTGTTGGATCGCCCGTTAACGAATTTGGCCGCAACGAACCCTGACGGAGCACGGAGGTCGGACCCGGAAACAGTTCGCGTGAGGCGATTGTGTCTTTATGCAAGCTGCGTCTAAGCACTGACGTGGCAAACGTACAGACTGTTGGCTCGCGATCGAATGAATCTATCATTCGTTTCCTTCAAAATCGCTGCAGACGAAATGCCGTCGCCGTTTCGTACAAGAACATCTTCGCCGAAGCATAAATACGGCCCGGTCCGTTCTTCTAAGATTAAAACAAAACAAATCTTCACCGAAGCGTACAACGCGACCTTCGGACACGTGTGCACTGTCAGAACGAAGAGTGCTCCGTTCACCACTTGCGAACAATTGTCCTGCATCTGGCAATTGCGATGGTTTTATGGACTTACGATAGGTTCTAGGAATAGAGTTATTCAATAGGTGGAACATATTTAAATAACAAAATTATTTTCGTTATTCTAAAATGTGCTATAAACATCTGAACAAAATTGGAAATTGTCACTGATGTTGGAAGGACTAGACTATGAATAGAAGCAGCTACAATAGTTTGAAGTTACGTGCCAACGGCGAGCGTAACCGACGGCTCCATCAACGGAGGAAAAGCGAAAGCGAAAAATCAGTTCATCATAAAACCGAAACACCCTTGTAAACTAGTTTTTCCAAGGATCGACTCATTCAAGTGTGCGTTCGTTTCATTGCCGTTCTGTTTCCACTATTAAAATTCCCCAGTCTCCTAGCGCAAACAACTGCGCAGCAACATCCATAAACCCCCCCCCCCCCCCCCACCCCACCCTTACCATCCACCACCATACACCAACATGGGCGCTCTCTATTGTCCAGCGTGCATGCGTCATGAGCACATTCTTGCACACATACAAATGTAAAGACAAGCGTGCATTGCGTGATCCCCATTGTCGGTGACGCAGTACACGGGCTGAGAAGTTCTGAGCCTGAGACAAAAAACGCATTTTTCATGGTTCGAAATTGGCTTTATTCCTCAACGTCAGCTCCTTCGAGAGCCACACAATCATTCCCATGCGCCGGTTTAACATGCCAATACCACTTTTTGTCGAACGTTCTTCGTCTTTTGCCTCAAAATAGGCCTCAGTTTCAGCGATAACTTCTTCATTCGAGCGAAATTTCTAACCGGCGAGCATGTTTCTGAGGTCTGCGAACAGCCAGTAGTCGCTGGGAGCCTCGGTTCTCAAGATAGTTGAAGAATATTACAAAACAAAACAAAAATTGAAACACACAAAATTACTCTTGATTCATATTTCTGAAAATAACAAAACTTGTAACACAATAATTCTCAATCGTATTAAGAGAATATCATGTTAAATTTTACCAGTTATCGTTCGTTTGAAGGTTAGTACTAACCGAAAAAGCGATGAATGCAATGAGGCTAGCGCCATTTATGGGTTAGGATCGGAACTTTTCAGCCCACGTGTTATACCAGACATTGCATCTAGGAGCTTCGAGCTTCGAGCATTGGTTTTGCGAATCCAGCGCCATTCGGTATTGCACATTGAAGCGTAGCGCATCGTGATCGTGATAGTTGAACATTTCGTTTCAAATCCAGGAAAAGGAAGATGGAGAAGCTGAAGACTCAAAAACATCTCTACTACAGTCTGGTAAGTTGATGATCAACCTCTCTTAAGCCCGACCAAAAATTTACAACACTGCTTCAATAAGACACGACAATATGTCATTTGCTCTATTCCTGCTTCTCCAACGCTTGTTGTGTTTCGATAAGCTATTACTACCACATTTTAATTGATCACATTAATACCCCTAAATTCCGGGTTCCGGACTAAATACGCGGCTAGGCAGTGGTAAGCCCGATTTTCGGTGTCATTCCGTTTCCGGTGTAATTCCGGCCACGAATTCCGAGTGAGCGAAAGACAGGCACTCGGTAACTCACCGAACAACCTTCCCGAACAATACAACTTTTTGAGGTCCGGAATCGGAATGTTATGTCGCATTCAAACGTTGCCATTACCAGGAACAAAAACCGTTGACATGGCATTGAATACCTTGTAAATCAAAGTTTTAAAAATCAAATCAAATCAAAGTTTGTGCTTGACTTTTAACAATTATTGAATTATTGATTGGTATGCTCTTTTCGATGGGATTAATTGCCGATGCTAATGATTCCATTTCAGAATCTTCACATACAAACATGGAAAGCTCAATCCCACACTTTATTTTTAAAACCGTTTCTGCTCTTTCATATTATTCTAGGAAGTCATCAAAAATATGATACTCGACGCACCCTTCTCCGAACCTTATTCGGAAAGCGTATTCTTGCTAATCGAACATGAAATGCACAGTACAAACCTCCTCTTATGTTTAATCCAGGTGAGAGCTACACATATCTTTAATAGTTGCTTTGTGGAATTTATTGCCTTCAGTTTTACACCAACCTTCTCTATCTCTCTCTCTCGTGGCAGAATTTTGACAAAATGGATTTCCAGGGCAAGAAGTGTGCGGTGCAGATCTTTAACAGTATGCTGCTGAGATCGATTGGCGTTCCTTCGGAGACTGTAAAATATATCTGCCGAAATCCCGAAATCCTTCTTAAACTCATGACCGGGTAGGTAGCAAACAATAGGGGGCAAACTATCTCCTTACTAATTGTTTGTTTTTTTTTTCAAGCTACGAGAACAAGCAGAATGTGCACGACTACCACTCGATGTTGAGCGAGTGCACCCGCCACCAACCACTTGCCAAGATAATGTTACATTCGGAAGCGTTCTTCAATCTGTTCCATTACGTCGAGGTTCTCAAGGACGACGTCTGGTTCGCTCCATTTTCTGTCCTCAAGCTACTGCTCACAGGCCACAAGCGCCTATGCGCGAAGTTCCTCGAGCAAAACTATGACAAGGTTTTCACGCATTATCAACTGTTGCTTAGCTCGACGAACTACATGCTACGGCGCGAAAGTGTTGCGCTACTCAGCACACTGCTAGCCGATCAGCACAACGTTACGGTAAGAATACACAATTTTACCTTTGCTGAAGGGCGCTCTCGCTAATTGTAATTATTGTCCTGTGGGTGGTTAGATTATGAAAAAATATGTTAGCGATCCGGACAAACTTAAGCTAATTGTGAACATGGTGGGCGAGATACGTTGCGTACCGTATAAGGTGTTCGACGTCTTAAAGGTAAGAAATGTCAGGCTTCCTTGGATGATTTGTGGACCCGGCAGTTTTACAGTCGCTATTATGTATATCTTCCCGACGTTATCTTTGCAGCTGTTTGTGGCTAATCGGGACAAACCGAGGCCAATATTGGACATATTGTTGAACAACCGCGAGAGGTTGGCCAAGTACGTGTTAAATGCCCCCAACGATTGCCCCGAGGATGGTCAGTTTATGGACGACAAATTTGAATTGTTCTACACGCTTCAGCAGCTGAAATCGGATTAATGGATGGGAATCTGGTATATTCAGCTTGCCGAGACATTTATTATTATTATTATTTTTTTTATTATATATTTCGAATTGTTAGTCAGCGGCTTTACAATTTATACTTCAGTAGTTAAGTTGAGTAAATTACCTTCAGGGTAATTAATTTTTAACTAATTTCAGGGCGCTTTTCATTTCAATGTAATTTTTAAGTCTAACAAATAAATGATTCTTAGCGCGACGTAGCGTCGATAAGTGTTCTTTGTAAAAATGAAAAGAAAAACTGTAACAACCTATTCTTCGACGATGAGGAAAAGGATGTGCACAACAGGTATAAGAATAAAATAAAAGAGTATGAAAAATGTATTAAATAAACACTATAGTATAGAGTCAAAGCATCGAATGGCTCAGGTGAACTGCGATGAGTCTGTGGCGTTCATTGCATATTGTTCCTGGTTGTCGATAGGCCAGAAATTAGTCGCCACAACCCGCGTAGGAAAGGCATTCAATATTCAAATGAAGTAACTTGAGGAAAAATATGTAACCAGCAAAACAGTACACAAAGCAGCCAGGATCCCAATGTACTTTGGCACAATAAAACCAGCTTGATAAAACTTTGCACCTCGAAGCAGAAGTTTACAATTTCTTTGTCTTTGGCCCTCGGTCGTGAAAAGTGATCCTTTATCTTATCTGGCAAATACCGCTGTCGTGCGGACTTGCACAATGTTAATTTATGTTGCCTTCTATAATGTTATCCTTTTACGGGCGGGGTAATTTTTGCTGTGGAAGCAGATGATTGACAGACAAGACGAATCCTAACCCGAAGTTATTGTGAGCGTTTGTTCATTTAGCAGACGATTTGGCAATGGTCGGATTTTTTATCTCGAGCTGGTACATAATCACATATGTTGATTCTGCCCTTTGGACTGTTGCAATACTAAACAGATATGTTTACGCATGAATTCCAATCTATCAGGTAGCTAGTAATTGCTTTGCTTGCTAGTAAAAAGTAGTCAAAGTAGTCCACTCGAGGATGGATGGGAAACGTGTTCGGAAAACTAAACGATGCATTTTTTAATTTATTACTATTATTTATTAGAAATCATACGTTCGACCCATCGAGCATAAGAATAAAACATTAGCATCCATCAGATCGCAGGATCGCCTCGCAGACCTTTCACTTTTTCCCTGAGACGGGCACGAAATCTCCGCTGCGGTGTTCTAAGAATTATGCTGATGGCGTAAGGAACGTTTATACCCCCATTACGACACACTTTTATGACGAATGCTCAATTTTATGGATTTAGGAAAACGCAATCGACGATTTCACGGGGTTCAGCGGGGTTGGTTGACCGACCCTGGCCGTTGGCTGAGACCGTCGGAAGCCTTTGTTGGTGCGTCTCATAGGTCCCTCACCACCCTTCCGAGTGCTTCTAGCGTCGACGTCTGTCATTTTTTTTAATTTATTACTATTATTTATTCACAGAGAGTCTGCGTTTGTATTCTAGCGTTAAGCTTGCTTTCTTCGGTTGTTAATTACTTTTGAGGTTTGCAATAAAAATTGCATTGGTGTGTTTTTGTTAACTACCGAAGTGGAAATGAGCTTCAATAAAATGAGCTTTTCTTATATCGTACCGTTGAACGAAAAGTTTTTCATTTTTCTTAATTTACTGCAACCAAAACTGTATTTTACACATAATTTTGATGAATCAAGCATTCTAATAAATGTTCAACCATCGAAAAATATTAAGCCGTTTTTTTATAATTAAATGAAAATAGAATCTTAAATGGGCCACCTAAAATAAAATTTTTAAAGAATATTAAATGTATAACGCGTGTTTCGCGTTCACTTACTACCAAGAACATTTGCATCAATCTAGCTTAAACATAAACAAACACCAATTTTAAGGTGTGTGTTTGTTTATGATGATTATGGTTTTACAAGTGGGATTATTCACACTTTCCCACCCCCCGGGCTTTCGCGTGGGATCTCTGAAGCGCCTTCAGAGAATGGGCATACGAGGAAACGAGGAAAGCGAAGGACCTTGAAGCAGCCGCAAACAGCTTACTGTTCGGGATGAACGGACGAACACGGGACAAAACAAATGGAGAAAGAAAATCTCAGAGGTAGACAGCATGCCGTCGATGATCTAATGATCGGCTGCTTGTTGTTTAATGGTGAGAAGGTTTCTGAATGAATACACCAACCTCTTTGCAAAACCTAATCTTCGCTTCACCAACCACCCAAAAGTTACACCGAAATTAAACGTTCGAATTTATACTGTTATATATATATGAAACAATGCGAAAAAGTCCAAAATATGACAGCACATATACTTTCTGAAAAACGTATGTTTATATTTGTCGAAGATATTTTTTTTACAACACAATTCACGTAATTATATACACACGTTTTCCATGTATTCCATGTTTTTTATTTTCAAAGCACATACCAGGTAGTATTTATTAATACTATTTCTTATTTCTACCTAATCGCACAACCTAATAAGAGACCTAATCGCACGAATTCTAATTAAAAAATTTGAGTAAAAATAATTTAAACTGATCTGTGTCTGTTGGCATTCTGGAAACAGTGAACAGTTTTAGTTAAGATGTCCATGATGCAAATATTGTTGCGATTATGTTCTGTATGCGATTATCGTAA
>NW_026454108.1:0-4371 GCF_943734635.1 Anopheles cruzii
TGAACGTGGTTTGGTGATATATAAAATACGTCTTGCTACCTTGATCGTCACCATGCAACTCTGACTGCCCTCGTGTACTTCCGCTAACTGTCACCTGCCTACCGCCCGGTGACAATTCTACTGTTATTTCATGCCGTCGACCTGGTGAAACTTAGATACCACTCCTACACGGCCTTTCCTGACTTCACAGCCGCCCCCGGCTGTGACCATGGTTTCACCATGTCTGCCGACGTGGTCGTCCTTCGCGGTCCCTCCGACTCGTCCTCTAACTTTTGCACTTCATATCGATCGTTGTCAAGAACTCTTACGACTTCATACGGTCCATAAAATTTCTGTTTTACCTTTCTCCCGACGCCAAACTGTGTCACTGGTAAGGCGACGAAATCTCCTACCTTGAACTGCTTTACCTCCCGTCTACGCAAATTGTAATACCTTCTATTTTCGCGTTGTAACTCTGCAATATTGTTCCTTGCAGCCTTCCGCAGTTCGTCGCGCTGTTCTACGAACATATTTTGCGTTTCCTCATCTAACATTTTCATCAACTCCAGGTCCTCCTTCTTTTTCATTTTTACTCCCACGAGCACTTCGAAAGGCGTCATCTTGACCGCCTTTTGCCAACTATCGTTCATTATCATCTGAACCCTGTCAATGTGCTTAAACCATTCATGCGGATTCCCTAGCGATAGCTTCGTTACGACCGGAATGATAATCTTGTGCATGATCTCCACCTGGCCATTCCCACGAGGAACACCAGTAACTATTCTATGCAAGTCGATTGCGTTATCATCGCAAAATCGTTCGAACAGCTTCGACGTGAATGCTGCACTTGCGAATGGGCTATTAGAGGTGCGTATGATACCGTCCCGTATCCATTCGTCGATTTGCTTCTTTACGATGTCTCTCTCCGAGGGTGCTAAGCGTCTTGGAAGTGCTCGTACAGGTTGTTCGTTATCCAGCCGGATTGACAATTCGTCTCTCCCTGGGTCAAATGCGAATTTTACTACACGCTCTATGACTGAGTTAAGCTCTGACTCGCTTCCCTCGTCACTTTCCACATTCACCTCGTACTCGTAAACCTCTACTTCGTTTAGATCCACCTCTTGCTTCTTCTGCTTCTTCGCCTTCGGTTCTTCAACCTCATCTTCTTCGTCATCTTCATTGTCAACGTCATCATCATCGTCATCTGCGTCGTCTTGGTCGTCATCGTCGTCATCTTCGTCGTCGTCGTCATCTTCGTCATCGTCGTCATCTTCGTCATCGTTCTCGCCATCATCCTTCCTGCACTCCTCTGTAAGGTCGCCGCTCGTGCCGACCACTGTAGACGGTTTCTGACTAACACCTTTCATACCGTCCGACTGATCGCTGGATGACCTCTTCCTCGAAAAAGCACCGTTGATATCTTCCTTCGAGGAATTATCCGTCGATTCCAACGAGCCTTGATGTTTCGTCTTGTCACCACTACTGATGCTAGATGCTTCGCTGGCTACGTCGTCCTCGGGCTGCACTAGTTTCGACTCACGGATGACCTGGTGCTGCTCGCGGCTTCCAGCAAACTCTGAAGGCACCTCTGGCTCCCGTTCTGCTATCACCATTGCCTTATTACCGCCGAGACCGTACAATGGTAGCGGCGAGCTCCTCCCTTTCCGCTCTTCCAGCGGAATTGCCTGGAGTGTATCGCCTCGTAGTAAACTTACTTCGTTACCGGTGTCCACCGTCGCGTCGTATTTTGTAGATCCGATCGTCACCGGAACATTGGGAGCGCTGGTTACCACGCATACTCGCTTTGCGCTGATGTTATACTTCGCCGATTCCGTGCACTGTTTTGCAATGTGCCCGAAACCATTACACCGGAAACATTTCGTCCCTCTCTCGTTTTGTGGGCACTGTCTTGAGACGTGACCCTGTTCGCCACAATTAAAACATGGTTTTGGTTTATTACGATCGACATTGGCCATGCTTCTACGCTCGTCATTGTCCGTGCTTCGCCGGCCGTCCTTTGCGCTTTTATAACAATCCTGCTTCCAAATTGTTTTGTCTTTTGGGCAACTTCGTGCTGGTTCTTTCGCTCGTTCGTAGTCGGCCAGTTTCTCTTTCAATTTTTCCATCGTTTTTGCCTCGTAAAGCACCGACCGGTGAAATTCGTTGGCCGTAATACCATCGATAATATAGCCACACACACTAGCTTCATCGATTTGGGTGGCCATTGCGATGCGTTGCATTTCGTAGATATAATCCCTGACCGTCTCTGAGGCCTTTCTCTTACGGTTGATCAATAGCTTGTGCACGTCAGCAGCTCTTATGGTCGGGCCAAACTCTTTGATAAGGATCTCCTTCAATCTTTTGTAGGACGTCACGTTTTGTTCCGTGAACAGAAAACGTCTTGCCGAGCCTACCAATTTCTTTCGGCACATGAACAATCTTTGTTCGGCGTTCCAGTGTGCCGCTTCTGCTATCGTCTCGAATTGGCTAATCCATGATCGGATTTCTTGCCCATCTTCCGCACCGAATGCTTCGATGCTTTCCTCGACATCCCGGAAGGAACCCAGCGGGCAAAATCTGTCGTGCGACCTCGGAACAACCGTCGGGACAAGCTCGGAACAAAGAATTTTAATTCTCTTGTTCCGACGCGTTTTTCTGCCCGGCGCTGAAACGCTTCATGTATAACGCTTTAGTGGTGTGTGTGTCATGAACTCGGTTCATCCAGTACCTCCCCCCTCCCGCCCTAGCCCACGTTTCGGATCTGAATATACCCGACAAACTTGGTTAAAATTTTAAAACCTTTATTTCTCACAAATCATAAACACTATCAAAACACCACTATACGTACATACACCCTTCTCCAGCGTCCTACGGCACCATTTCATGCGCTTCCTTCTCGAGACGGGACGTCGCTCGGCTCACTTCGTGGTACCTGTAATTGGAAAAAAAGGACCCGTGAACACTTTAAACACTGCGCAATTGTTTAAACACTGGCACAATACTTACTTATAAACATTTACGGCATCCTCCTGCAGCTGCAATAAGCAAAAGAAACAGATTATTATACGAAAACTACGCAACTCTGCGCGTACATGACGAGCGATCTTTGATCACTCTGATCGCCAAAAACACTTGCAATACTTACCAAATTCTTTCGACGATACCTTCTGCAGACATTTGGCGAACTGTAAACATAAAAATAGCACTGAATTAAATGAAAAAAAACACCACTTTTTAACGTACTTACTGCGGCTGGCTCTGAGGCGTCATCACTTGGCTTGGAATACTTACGATCAAAACAAACCGAACTGACAGTTGGATGGCCAACGCACACACATACACCGCGTTGGGTACCATGTAACACATCGTTCAATGAGTCCCGAGACTAGCGTAGAGATGGTGCCAATAATGCCATTTATATACCAAGATTCAGAAGTACTAACCTTCAGACAAGATATAATTAATTGTAAGATGTCATATAATTTGATGTAATTCGAAACATAACATAGTTATTTCATTTACTTCATAGTTTTTCATAGTTTTAATTTCAAACATTTCATAGTTAGTGTCGGGACCTATTGAACGATGTGTTATGTTCACGGAGGCCGCGCATGCGCACAAACCACGCGTCGATTCGAAGAGCGAGAAAGGAAAAAACATGTTCGAAGGAGCGAATGAAATGGCAACACCCGGTGTTGCGCTGGGCCTGTGACAGAGTGAGGTTGTGGGCTCGAGGGGGTAGGAACGGGGGAAAATATCGCGTGACGGATGAATTTTTGAAACGCTTTGCCCGCGGGGAATACGCTCGCTCGTTTAGCGTTTCTCGCGCAGGCGTCGAGGTTAACTTCTTGCGCATTGTGTGATACCGCGTGCTCGTGGCGACGCTGCTGGCGTCACCTTCGTCTTCGTTGTCGTCTTCGCTGTCATCGTTTTCTTCGTCGTTATCGCGGGCTGCGTCGTTTCCTCCATCGGCACCGTCGTTTGCGTCGTCGTACGCAGTGTCGTCTTTAATTGCGCCTTGGAAGTCGTCTTCAGCCGCGTTTCGTCTTCTCCTAACGATCCTCTGTGCAAGCGTTGTCTTGTCTCCATCGCTTGGAAGACCTAGGGCCGTGCACTCTCGAACTAGCCCCAGCTTCGTCATGTTCTCGGCTAACTGTTTCGCACTCAGATTCTCCATTTTGCGATGGAAGTAACAATTCCCGAACTAGTTGCACACCCGCACGTCGATCACCAAGCGCACGCGTCTTTCTTTTTTCGTCGTTCACGTGATTCACATTACCGTATAACACGTACGTTTTTCCGTCGTTTTAAGGTCGTTATATTACGCACTTCCCGGACGAGCCCCCATGTAAGAACAATTTTGGTGGGTTTAGGGCAATATAACTAAATTTA
>NW_026454108.1:4871-13333 GCF_943734635.1 Anopheles cruzii
CTCGAGCCCACTCGAGCTCGAGCGCTAGCTTCGCCTCACAGTCCCCGAGTTGTAATGACTACCCTTGAGGTCCTTTCTTAAGTAGTGTTTGCGATGATTACCGTTCGAGGCAGTACGGTTGATCGTCTGCTGTGCGTGTTTTGTCAATCAATAAGGCTTTTTTTTTTTACTCTTAAAGAACGGGCAGAGCCTTATTTATTAAATCTA
Source organism: Anopheles cruzii (assembly GCF_943734635.1). Classification (NCBI taxonomy): domain Eukaryota; kingdom Metazoa; phylum Arthropoda; class Insecta; order Diptera; family Culicidae; genus Anopheles; species Anopheles cruzii. The sequence continues at coordinate 5,079 of NW_026454108.1, forward strand.
AACTTAAATCTATCGACATAATATAGCTTATATCTACGCATCATATCCCGGGCTTGCTCGGTTGTCAGATGTTGATGTTGATGTTTGTTGGTGGTTTGGTGGTTTTGTCATGTTGGTAGTGCTCTGGTTTTTGTGTTGTGTTGTACTGTTTGTCTGTTCTATTGCTGGTTCGTTTTCTATTGCTCATTATGGTTGTTGTTGTTGTTGGTTCTAGAGGTCGAGGTGTATTGGTCATCTAAATCAATAAGGCTTTTCCAGGTTGGAAAATTGTATGAAGAACTTTTATTACCCATCCGATGGACCGTGGACCTGTCAACAGCAATCGTCACAAGTAAACGACGCCTGTAAACGACGATGAATCGCTTTGTAGAATTCACTTTTCAGCAATCACAAATTCTCGTTGCTTAATTCTGGTTTACATAGACTGCTGGCCAATAAAATAGGTAAATGTATTTAAGCTGCATTATTTGATCATTTTTCAAAACCTATTGAATTCACAGGTATTACAATGATAGCACAAGATAGTAGTACTAAAAATAAGATAAAGATAATCTAAAAGAGGTGAAAAATTCTAGGAATTCGCTTATTTCAATAGAAGGCAGTTAAAAGTAGCTGGCCAATAAAATAGGTAATTCTGCGTATATGGCAAATTTTAATGAATTTACACGCATGGCTCTTTTGCTAGTATCAAAAGTCAATTTTTTATTTCAAAATTAGTTAGTATCCCGTGTATCCACCGTTGGTTTGGAGCACTTTGGGACCCTTTTCTTGGCAGCGAAACGACCACATCCTGACAAGTTTTTACTGGAATGGCATACCAATCCTGCTGCACTTTCTGCCACAATTCATCTTTGTTTGGAAAATATTGTCCAGCTAACTTTCGCTTCAAGGTATTCCACAAGTTTTCAATATGGTTTAAGGAGACTGACTTGATAAAGGCAAAACTGACACAATATTGCCATCAAACCTCGATTTCATAAGCTTCGATGTACGCTTGGGATCGTTTTCTTGTTGAAATATCGTATCTCCGTGACATATTCTCTTCTGCATAAGTCAGTACAACGTTTTCCATGATACTCGAGAGCATTCATGGTGCTCTTTACTCTGAAATAGGGTCCTATACCAGATCATGAAAAACATCCTCAAATCAAGATTCTTCCACCTACATGTTTTAATTTTTTTTTTAACCTAGGATGCAATTATTTGCTAGCAGGCCTTCAAACATCCCACTGAGAGTCCGAACGAAACCATTTTTTTTTTTGATTTCGTCGCTCCATAAAATATTATGCCAATTTTTCGTAACCCTCAGTACCTTTCCAAGAACGATATTGAGCAGCAAACTGTTTCCTCGTCTGAAAATTTTGTTTGCTCAATTGGGGCACTGTTCTTGCAATTCGTCCTGGTAGATTAGCTTCTTGCACCCACGTATGGGCACGACTTTCTAGTACTTTGGCGATGCTTTTGTACGTCGCGCCTTTGTTACGCAGATTCTTCACAAGTTTTCTTTCGTCAGGGATTGCAATGAGTGCTTCTGCCCATTCTTGATGTTCTACGATTTATTAAGATTCACAATTGAAAATTGATTGCAGCAAGATCAAATAAACCAATTCCTTTCAAGAAGTCGGGTGAAATTGCAGCGCTTACAACGAATGACCTATTTTATTGACCAGGCCATATCAGGCTGCTGTCAAAATAAGCGGTAACACACCTGTCACTTTTGAGATAAATATGACGTAAGCTAGTGTATCTAAGTACAGTATCAGTTTGGTGATCATTGGTTTAGTAGTGGCTTGAGTACAGTTCAAATTGTACCAGCTTTACACATTTACCTATTTTATTGGAAAGCAGTGTAGCACCGCAAAACAATCCAACATTTCTGTTTGGGCGAGGAAAAACAAGTGAAGGCACCAATTGGACATTATGCATGTAAGAACAATTTTGGTGGGTTTAGGGCAATATAACTAAATTTATTGTACGTGGTTGGGTGATGTATAAAATACGTCTTGCTACCTTGATCGTCACCATGCAACTACTGACTGCCCTCGTGCACTTCCGCTAACTGTCACCTGCCTACCGCCCGGTGACAATTCTAATGTTATTTCATGCTGTCGACCTGGTGAAACTTAGATACCACTCCTACATGCATCGGGGTTGAAACAGTAAATAAAACAAGTATATAAAAAAGGGCAATAAAGAAAAGGATTGATTTGAAGGATTAAAGCTTAGCAAAACAAACAATCGACGATTGACCTTCCGAAAACGCTGCTCACTTCACAGTGTGTTGCCGCAACTGTAACTGTACGTTGCGTGCTGTGCCAGCGAAACAGCTCGAAAAGAGAGGTCCTGCGCAAACAGCAACAGCAGGCAAACTGAAAGCAGCGCGGAAAAAGAAACAAAACGATGGAGACCGGCAGCCGAGTGGGCCGGGTTGGGTGTTCATTGAATAATTTCATCACCCAAATGGCCGAGCCGTGGAACAGATTGATGCTCTAATGGGTGGAAGGTTGTTTGATTTTTCACGATTCCCGCCGTTCCCGCGTTTGCCAACGGCGGCTCGGGCAATGGTTTTTCCACAGGAATCGAGGGCGTCCGTTCTCATTTTTACACCCGCTTCCGGCGTTCGGTTAAATTTCAAACATTGATAAACGCTTCGAATTTTCTTCGCACTTGAGCAATTCTTCCCCTCCACTGTGTGTGTGTGTGTGTGCGCGCTTCCTTCTCGAGCAGAGTTTTTCTTCGGTTCGTGCTCCTCCTTGCCTTCCTGCTCGCTCTAATATTCATAAGCCAACCAACCAACCCACCGACCGTGCCGGACGGGAGTGCTCGATAGCCGATCGAACGGAAAAGTCATTAGATGGGGTGGCAATATACATAAAATAAACACAAAGCATGGCCGTCTTGCCCAGCCGTTTGCAGCGGTGGCAATCAGCAGCACCCAAAACGACCACTCGAGGATTCGCGGAAAATCAATCGAAAGGGACCCCTGGGCAGCCGTCGAGCATTCGCGTGCACCGCGTTTCATAGTCCCACTCCCCCCCCCTTACCCGGAAACTACATCCTCCTGGTTCGCGAACGGGTGCCCTTTATCCGCCAACTCGTTAAACTGGCCCTCCGGGCATCGCTAAGGGCATTAGTGGCATCCGACGCAAGCAAGACGCTCAGAATGATCGCCCCCCGTATCTGCGGAGGGGCGATGAGTGGGTGGAGGGAAGCGACGTTACATCAGCGAACTGAACGAGCACCGTACGACGACCTCACTGTCGTGCGGCGTATCCGTCTCGCCAAGCGCCGGTGGGCTGGTCAAGTCATGAGTATAGCTGAGGATAGCATGAGGACGGCGAACTAGCTCGCAAAGTGGGCAACGGTGGGTCCAATGGGCTGGTGCACGTAGGATATAACATACGTAACGTAAGATGTAGTTCGTTTACGTTATAGTTTAATTCCGATAAATTGTTCGGCCAGGGAAAATGGAGTGGGTCGTAAGAGCCAGGAGAGATGGACAGGACAACCTCCTCTCAAGCACGATATGCCGCCTCCATTCGGCCCTAGTCGGCCCTAGTATCTGACAAGTGCAGCGTGGGCGTCGCATATTTTCTTAGCACTTAGCACTTCCAGAGTAGCGCCCGAAAGCCAAGGTGGATTACCTTTCGAAGGCCCCGATTGGTTGCGAATATCTCGAGCGCACGAGCAGGATCCGAAATCGGTTTCGGTGTTTGGTGGCAGAAAGGTGTTTCACCTTCGAGCAAAAAAGAAACCCAAACAATAAGTATGCCCTTCTGCATCAATTACATTGCTTGTTTGTGGAGCTCGCCCGGAACGGTGTGTTCTAGCGCCACGGAAACTCCGGATGCGGAACAGAAAACAGGCCATTGACGAGGGTGCTTCGGGGCTATGCTGGCGAAGAGCTGGAGTGCGTAGCACGAGGTGTTAGCTGTTCACCCTCTTCGGACATGTTTTTATTTTCCTAACCTCAAGAGCGGCCCGCTCAGAAGAGCGAGCGGTTCGCTGCCCCATAAACTGTGGAAGTTTAACAAGGGCCCGTTGCTCCGGCAGCGCTCCGTACAACCCGTCAGATTTATGGGAACATATTGAGCGAGGGCCTGGAGAAGGGGCCAAACCCAACCAAACCGGCTGGACCACAGGCACTTACCCTGCCGTATGTTAAAACGATGGTGGCGATCCGCGCAGGTGAGCAATTAATTAATTAACTTACACCCCCCCGTGGGTGGGTTCGCCCCGGGAAGTAGCGGCTCGCCCGAAGAGGCCAGGCGCTGAGCTCTTCGTTACGGACCAAGATGAATAATATTTTGGCATTTATTTTATACCACCGCGCAGGTAGGTGGTTGATGGTTCGCACTTAACGAAATCGAACCTATACTCTGGGCCAGAGAAAGCGCGAGAGAGAGAGAGAGAGAGAGAACGGCACATCTTTGAATCCCAATTCTTCAGCTGCTGCCCTTCTTTATGCCGAAGATTGATCTGCACCCGGTATGCAACGGCAATGTAAGATATATTGGGGCCTTTGGCCGAAAGGGGTTCACGCTGGCGCCGAGGGAGCTTCGTGAGCATGGTTAAAATATATCTAGGTGCTAGAAGGTTTCCCTGACTTCGACCGCCCTGCTACGAGATTTTCAACAAAACAAAAAAACTTCCTAGAGATTTATTACCGGTTAGACTGGTATCCTTCGTAACAACCTTACTCTCGATCAAGAGTTGGGTCCTTGTACCCCCGGAGCCAAACTCTGTGGAGGATTCAGCAAACCTGAGCGAGGTCTGATGTGTGTGAAGCCGAGGACTACGTAGCGCAACCATCATAACTACGTAACATTGCACCATTTAGATACACCAAATTTGACTAGTGCTTCCACTAGCATCACCATCGTCATCAGCATCGTCATCAGCATCATCATCAGCGTCATCATTTTCATCGTTTCATAGGTGGTCGGGAGCGCCAAGATAGACTGCAGGGTGCATCTGCAATTTCGACGAAGATCAAGATAGCGAGCGGTATAAGTGCAAGCCTTCCCAAGCCAGCAGTGGATTTCTCAGTGCTTCCACTTCTTCGGCCGTGTAGCGCCTCGGTCTGTGTGTGTGAACTTTTTATGGTCGCCTGGAACAAAAAAACCTCAAAGGAGACCGTAATTTGCACAAAATGCCATGCCGTCTTCCTAATTCGGGCAATTACTGCTCTTCTAGCGAAAGGAGCGTCTGCCACCGGCACGCCTGACACACCACACACACACACACACACACACTCGGTTCCAGCGTCAAGTTAAACGTGTAAGTAGAAATCATTTTGCCTGATTCGTAACTTTCATAAAGCATTCATCGCAACCATTAACCAAAACTTTTTATAAATTTGTACCTGAAAAGGGACCGTCGGTCAGGAGTATACACAACTAAACGCTTCCGTTCAGATGCTGTTGCTGTGAAAGATTTGGGAAAATTAAAACCTTACATGTTATCGCACCTGACGTCTCCACACCGCTGATTAGATTGCCGCCGGAAATGCTTCGCCGATGGCATTGCGGAACGAAAATTGCACAGTTTTGCATCGCTTCTCAGCTTTTGGGACCGGCAACTATAACTTTGCTAACACAACGTTCATTGTGTTTGTACAGTACGGGTAAGGGATCATTTGTCCACACACACACCCAAACTCACAAGTATAAACAGCATGGCTCTTTGGGGACAGCTTGGGGTTCACCCGCCACTCGTGTGCGGTTGCCGGGAAACGCTTACCCCACAGTAACGACCACTGAGTTGTTTCAATATAGTTATTTAGTTTTAATTAAATTACTTTTGCAATCTGCACCGCAAACGGTACGTGAATTCGAATTTTCTTGAATTCGGAAGCAACACGCTCCCGCAAGGACTCCACACATCCACCGGAGAGGGTGCCGGGGGTTGATAGGACGAATGCAAATGACTCGCATCACGGCCGTGGTCGGCACCGGAGCCTCTCGCTCGACTCACTGCAGTCGATGTAAAGGGCAACGGGCGCGCGCCACAGGGCGGTTATTTGTCCGAGAGTCCAACGGGAAGAAAATACGGAAAATGGGAAAAATAAATAAATAAGAACTCGGGAGCCTCGGCCTGGAAGGTGGGCGGCTGGCTGGCTGGCTGGCTGGCTGGCTGGCTGGGTGGTGGTTGTGTCGGTGGAAATGAAAATTTCCTGAACTTGGTATGTGTGCCGGGGGGAAGGGGATGATGTTGGCTCGGCAAGAATCTGGCTCGTATCTAATGCTGGTGGGCCCTCCACGTCCCGTTTGCGATCTCACTTTGATTTCCGGGACCGAGGAGCGAACACATTCCAGGACGGAACCCATTCTTGATTCTGTAATTCATCCCTAACCACCTCCGCCTTAGTCCCTGGACCACAGCCTCCCACAGTTCAATACAGGCCAGCGCTACACTTGTGTCCGCCCCGAACCCGCTCTGCGGGTAACCTCGTGGTGTCCGGGCGTCGTGGACGAGATTTCAATGTTCTGACCATTCTACCACCTACAGCTGACCTACATCACCCCGTGACCTTCCAGACGATGCCTCCACGCAGCAAGGCGGGGCGCGCGAGCGGAGCTGAGCTCGGAATCAAATTAAAGCAATTTACACACGCAACTATTGACGGGGCCTCGCGGTGGGATTTGTGGTGTTCCTGGCGGTGGCAGAGTTCCAGTAACTTATCCCATTCCGTCTGTGGTTGCGGAGTGCAAAAACCCGTAGCAAACCACCGTGATTACGGTACTGCCATCTGGCGACGAAAAATGGAATACAGAGACAAGAGCAAAAGTGAGGTCCTCGAAACACACCTCGAGACCACTGCAGTCGCAAGGGTAGCGAAGTCGGTCCATCGAAGTAGGCTCACCGAACGTACCCCATTCCGCAGCCAGCTGACGTTTTACAACGTGCAGAAGGCGCATCGGGAACCTTACCCAGTAAGCCAGCCCGGTCGGGGAATCTCAGCACAAGGGGCACATGGGTAAAGATTTTGGCACGGTTACGGACTTGGTGAAGAAGTTGTGCTGCGGCTGCGACGCTAGTAAACTAATGACCCCCACACCCAGCCATCGCCGGGCCCCAGTCGGTAATGAAAAAGGGACACCACAAACTGGTTAACTAGGGCGTTGGGCGTAAAGTTTTTCGTTCATTACGAGCGAATCGGAGAGCCGCGGAGGAGGCCAGGCATTGGGGCAGACGGGTGCGGACCCAGACGGAGCTAATCCCTCCGACGGGCGGCTGACGACGTATGCACCTTCAGCCTGTCAGGCTGCGCAGGTCGCGCTGCTGAGTCTTTGAGGGGGGGACTAAGTTAACAACAAGGCGGTGAACATAGTGACCTTTTGGGGCCGGAAAACTTGGTGGAGCTTTCGGATTATCTGTGGCACTTTTATCGACACCGGCATCGGGCCATGGACCATTACATCTGGGGAGGGGGGCATGGGTCACAATCGTTTGCGGTCCATTTCTGAGTTTCCGAGTTGAGTCAAGTGTTCCGTCATAAGTTTGCTTTGATCCAACTTTGACCGCGTTTTCCACCTACAGGACCCGGGACTTCGCAGCCCACCTGCCAGAGACCTTACTGGTGGGCCAGACGAAGCGTAAACACTCGATTTGACGTTAATCTGAAATTTCAAATCGTTTGCGTTTATGTCAAAACGTTTATGAGTCGGCGGAAACGTAAATCCAGCGTAAAACCGAGCGTAAACACTGTTGTCAAACGCTTTGTTTACAAACAGAGGATAATGTAAAGGCCAAAACACACCGGGAACGTAACTTTCGGGACGGCACGTCACTTCTTCGGACGGATAGTTCTTCTTCGGATAATTTTAACTTAATTATTACTTGGTCTATGCGTTGAAATCTACTAGCAGACCCGGCGAACGTTGTTCTGCCCCAAAGGCAATGGGCCCCCGCTGATAGAGAGTCGGTAACGCTTTTCGCTGTCACTCAGCTGGCCATGGGTTCGCATATGGTCTTCCGACCCGTGAAAATGCCACATATAAATTAACCATGGGAAAAACATTGATTTGCCAAATTCAGACCCCAAACTTTCAAGGATTGGCCTTGTGATTTGTTAATGGTCATAGCAAGACGGATTGGAAATTGATGTCTTTTAAACTGAAACGGCATATCAACTGGTTCACTCGCAGCGCAACCGCGTCGTCCCCGGACATGACCTCGGCCCGGGGTCACCAGTTGATCGGCCGCTGCGCCACACACACTATTCGGTCGGGTGCCATTGCGCGATATGGCCG
>NW_026454109.1:0-13317 GCF_943734635.1 Anopheles cruzii
GCCAGGTCGAACAGGGCGTCCGTCTTCTGCTCCGAGTCAGCCGGCAGTGTGTTGATGATCTCGTTCTCCGAGATGGCCTTTCCGGTGCGCTCGGCCGGCACCGACGGGTCTCTGCGTGTGTGTTTGGTCGAAACGTAACATGATCAGTAAACGAGCATTGCAGCATTGAGCATTGAGTAACGATCCCCGTTACCGCGCTACGACCCGAGACCAGATCTTGTCCCAATTCCAGAGAAAGAAGAAAAAAATTCTTGGGCCAAATCTCGGGACTGTTCTTGTCTTGTCTAATCAGTCACTCGATTCGTCGTCTAAGCGACCCTAGACATGATCTTCGAAACAGTCCTAGGCGAGATCTTCAAAACAAATCCTGGACCGTGATCTTCAAAACGACCCCTAGACAAGATCTTCAAAACGAGCCTTAATTGTGATCTTCCAAACGAGTCTTGGACGAGATCTTCGAAACGATCCCTAGACGTGATCTTCAAAACATCCTCTAGACATAATCCCCAAAACGAGCCCTAGACGCGATCTTCAAAACGAGCCCTAGTTGTGATCTTCCAAACGAGCCCAAGTTGTGATCTTCAAAAAGAGCCCTGAACTTGATCTTCAAAACGAGCCCTAGACGATCTGAACTTCAAAACTGGCTGACAACCAAGCAGAGGCAGCCTGAAAAATGCGGGGCCTTCTGCCATCGATCACTTCCTTTACTCAAGGAACACTACCGTTTACGGGTGGGGGAATCGCGAGTCACACTTGGGGGACGGGACCAGAATAATCACCTTGCGAACGTCACACCCGGGGCCAGCTCGATGTTGGCGGCGCGGGCCGCTCGGTTCAGGGCGGTGATGCCCTTGACGGCGAAACAGGTGCCCATCTCGTCGCTATCCAGACAGGTGCCAAAGTACTTGGCCATCATGCTGAACGCTCCGCCGGCGCTGGCGCTGGCACTCTGGTCTGCCGGGGCCGGGGCAGCGACGGCCACGGCCACCAGGGCGGCGATTGCGATAAACACTTTCATGCTGACTGCGTTTTTTTTGTCGTTGTTCACTTGCGCCAAAGCTTTCGTTTGTTTCGTTTCGTTTCTGGCTTTTCCGGGTTTCCGGTCACTCGGCACTTGCGGTCACACTTGCGTTTTGCGCTATCGATCACCACTCGAACTGCTCGAATCTCTCGGGAGGCGAGTCGAGTTCGTCTGACTTCTGCGATCGTCAATCGGAAATGGTGCCGGTATCCGAATGCTGTAACCCCTTTTATAGTGATCAACAAAAAATCTCTCGAATTCGAGCGCACACACACCACCCCCGGAGCCGGCGCACGCACACCGGCGCGCCGCCGATCGCTTCTTCAAACGGCGCGCGCTGATGATAAATTGTAAGCCCGAGATATTATGTTAAATAATTTTTACATCCCAACCCCACGAACGGGAGAGAGAGAGAGAAGGAGACAGTGAGAGAGAGAGCGCGCGAGAGAGAAAGCCTGAGCGCGAAAGAAAGCACCGGGCGTGAGATCGCGAGACGCGTGAGAGAGATGATGATGCGGATGCTCGCTCACAGCTGCTTGGGGCCCGAGAGCGAAGGAGCCGCAAAGAGGCGAAGAAAGCGCGTAAGATGCGCGCCCGCGATCGCGCCCGTGCAAGCAGGACAGCGCGAGTGGGGCTCGTGTCCTGTACGAAGCGCCCGCCCGAGACATCTCGCAGGTGTGTGAGGGTCTCTCACTCTCCCAATTTCACTCGGCAGACCAAATTCAGAATCCATTCATCAGCAGCAGCCCGGAGTCGCCCGGAGATCCGGCCGCCGGTGTATCGGATTCCGATCGAAGGTGGGTTACGTGGGCCTCGGACAGCCTTGGGGGACCCTTGTGGGGACAACGAAGAAAAGGAAAAATCGAAAGCCGCTAGCATACTTCTGGGTTCTGGGATGTCGAGCGAAACAGAAAGAGAGAAAAGGTAGGCAAAAGGCAAGTGACACTTTCTTCTCGGTGTACACACACACACACGCGCGTCTGCACAAAGCGAAACCATTGCCCATTCTTTTCTCCCGACGGCGGCACCATCATGTGTGAAATCCGGCTTCCCGGCCCTCGCCCGACATCCTTCCCATGTCCCTGTGTGTGCGTGTGTGTGATTCACCACCACGCGGAAGCGAGTGACGCAATGCGCGCGATGCCAATATGGCCTGGCCGCATTCCCCAGCGCTGACCGAACCCGACCCGGCCCGGCCCGGGACGGACGACAGTTTTCACTTTTCTTCTCAGCCCAGCCCAGGGGCCAAATAAAGTGTGACAAAGGAAAATATTTACTCGCCGGCACGGCGTCGACGGCGCAACACGGAAACCTCATCCAGTCGGGACAAAACGGACGCACCTTTCGCGCAGCGGTGCGTGCGGGTGCGTCTGCCATTAGTTTTCCCTCCCATGGTCCGGCCAAAACGCATTTGGTTTTCAAATTTATTTACTGTTTTTCTTTTCTGTTCCCCCCCGCTGGGTGCGACCTTACCGCGTTCCGGGCGCTCCAGACATTCCAGACGCGGGTGTCTCTGATTGTTTACTGTTTTTTTTTCTCTTCCTGTGCTTTTGTTGGCGTTGGTGGCAAACTGCAACAAAAAAAGAGCGGTGAGAAAATGACGAACCAAGCGACGAACCCCGACGAATTCCCGATTCCCAAGACCTTGCCGGCCGGCCAAGTCGGCCAATGGGAGCCGACGACGGCCGGGGAGAAAGCTTCCCGATGACGATGATGATGATGAGATGATGTCGCCAGCGTGCCGATAGATGACGAGATGACGCGGTTCGACGGTGCGCATCTTCGATTCGTCGCTCGCTTCCTTGACGAACGGTGCGTTATGGAAGGAATTTGCGCACGTCCCCATCCCGCCGCCGCAAAGGAATGTCGCGAAGCAGACACTCCCGTGATCCCGCCAGTATGTGGGTCGTGTGCCGAAAGGGCGCTGGACAATGGTGACCGTTTTGGCGCTTTGGAAATCGTCGAATGTCTGGAAATTGAAAAAAAAAACCCGGCCAGTTATTCAAAAACGCATTAAAAGTGCGAGGATATGCTTTAAACTCGGCCTGGCGACGTGCAATCTGTGTGGCAAACACTCCAAGTTCGCTCGCCACACAAACTTGGCAAACGTCAAAACTGCATGCACTTTGCAAACAAACCCACGCGGAGAGAGTCGATGTGTTCCGGGTCACGCACACATACACATGCTTGGGGAAATTACGGTCACTGGGTGGAGGTGGGCTTAAGATCACTCTAATAAACTTATAACAAGACCCTTCACTTGGGTCAACTTCGTTAAAAAAGCATTAGCTAACTCCACGAACTGCCTTGAGATGTAAACAAATGCTTCCGTCATCACCAACACAACAGTACGGCAGTGGCAGCCCCATATACCAGGCTGTTCAATAAGTATTTCCGTCTCGAACATCAGTAGACTTATTCTAACGATATTCCAATTAATGAATTCCATCCCTGAAGCGAGAATCTGGAAAGACTGCCAAATACACGTCCACGGCCGTTATGACCTCATCATTTGATGAAAACCGCTTTCCACGCATGAATTTTCTTCGGTTTCGAAACAAATGGAAGTCGCTAGGGGCCAAATCTGGCAACGGCGGGATGCTGAAGCCGTGGCTGGTGAAGTCGACCAGCGAATGGCGAAGGATTTATAGTTATATTTACATTAGTTAATATTATAGTCATAGCTAAAATATTTATTTTTTTTATTATTATCAATAACGGGCGGTGAGCTGCACGGGTGCACACAGCTTTCTGAAACCCAATACTTCAGTCAAAATATTGCTTATACTTCCCTATTAGATGCCTAGGACTTCTACTAAATTTCTTTCAGTCACTCGATGATTTTGCAAGTTGGGTTTTTCTGTTTTTGGACATCCTTGACACGCCGAACTTAATGGATTGTAGACAAAGGTCCGTAAATAGTTGTGGGAGTTTCTCCAACAAACCTAGCCCAAGCCATCCTGGATGTACAGTACATGTACAGTAACATGTACAGTCGAGTGATCTTAGGTGGGCCCCTTTTGGACACCTTTTGTCCCAGAGAAACGTACTTCACGCCCTAACGAGCGGCCGATTCAGTCCTAGTTTACGTTGCAGTGATACCTACTAGCTTACCAGATACGAGGCTTACACATGCTCTGCGATATTAGCAACACGAGGCTTTGGTTGCCGCGAAGTTTAGGAACAACAGCAACAGTGTACGATCGGCTGATCGGCTGCCGTTGCGCCTCTTTCGGCATCATGCTTCATATGCGAACGAGTGCAGATAAGTCCGGTATCATTCGACTGCATAAATCGCGTCCATCACCAGGCGTACCAGGCAGGCGATTATCGCGGAAACGCCACGAGGGCCATGGGGGACGCGTGCGCTCCATTACCTAACCGTCGCTAACGAACTCGGACTCCCGGAGCCGAGGGAGAGATCTGGTACGGACACCAGTTTGCCGGCCCGGCCCGGTCCGGCTCCTAGAGACCGGAACTAGAGCGCGCGACGTGAGCACACTCCCCAATTGTGCCGCACACACACAGTCAGCGGCAAAAGCGGTGCCGTGCTCCCGTTCGGTTGCGCTAAATCTTCCGAAGGACCACCGCCACGATTCCGGCCGCTATCAGCGATCGCCTATCGTCATCGAGGGCAGCATCGAGAGGCCCCAACTGGCCGTTACGACAACCGGGAGCCGTTCGGATGCCGGCAAATGCCGTTAAATTAACACTTGCCCACACGGTGCACAATTAGAAAGTTCGGTGCGATATGCGTGCGTGCGTGCCGTTTTGCGATTCGCCCGCCCGGGGGGTGGTCCGACCCGATCCAGCTTCCCCAACCCCGTTCCGGCGGCGCGCCCATTGCCTAATCGCCGACGAGGATGGCCTCTAAATCTGCTAATTGCTAGCCGTGCTCCCGCTCCGTCTGTTGGGCGAGGTCACAAACGCGAGACTTCGGAGCGGAGCGGACCCGGAACAGTTTTCACTCTCGTTTTGGGTTTCCTTCAGGTGTTGGGAGGCGGGGGGTTTGGAAAGTTCGACGCACCAGGAGCGTCCGCTTATCAGAACCTAGATCGAGCACAGGCGAAGGTCACTGAACAGAGGGCCGCCACCTGAAGCATATCGCTTTCTATGAGGTTCTGTGCGGCCAGGGACCGAATCCAGGAAGCATTCCACAGCTCCCCGCTTCGTCCCAGACAGAGAGAGGGGGGGGCAAAGAGCGAGAGAGACGATGCCGGAGAAAGAAAGCGTGGAAAATTGCTGTCGTGTGTTGCGATCGTAAACCGATAAGCACCGTGAACTTCTACGCCCGGCGATTATTACATGGATCGCTGTCGCTCCGAGCCAGCCTCGGGCTCGCCTCGGTTTTCGGGATCCTACTGCGGTGCCGGTCGATCCACTTCCAAATTTCCAAACTTTCTACGCGGACTAGGGATCCAGAACCCCCGCCCGCGTGTGCGTCGGCGCTGTCAGAAGGAATGGACGTAGAAATCGAAATTGGAAACTCCATTTCAAAGCGACCTACGGGCGTCTCCTAGCCTATCGTAAAATCCGATTTCTATCCTCCTCCGCCTCCTCCGGGCCGCTGTCCAGGGCTGCGCAGGGAACGCACGCACCGCAGCCTTCGGAGGCGTCGTCCGTGGGCTGCATCTGTTCCCTGCGTCAGTTGTGGGCCTCACAGGGGCCAAACACTGAGTCCTCTATCGCTCTCTCTCCCTCTAATCCCGATCGATATCGAGGTCAATGGCACCCGGCCCAGCTCCGGAGCATTCCGGAGCCTCCCTAGGCTGACCCGACCCGCACGGAAGGTGAGCGACCCGGACGCCTTCGACGCCTTCGCGTCGTCAAGACGTCAAGATATTTATTTGGCGTTTACAACCGGCACCGTCAAGCGACATCACACCGGCCCAACTCGGAGGATCCTCCCAACAACGCTACGGCTCAGTCGCAGTGTGCCTGGGGCGGGCGGATTGCTAAATGAAACGAGATATGGCCCCAACAGCGAGCGGCTCTTCACCGGCAAACAGAGCACACGAATGGATTCTGTATTAACAGGGAAACCCGCCCGATTGCTCCCGTCACCAACATAGGCCGGCCTGGGGTGGGCTTATGCTCAGCCGAGCATTGAGGACGCCAGGCGGGAGCGGAATGGGGGCTTAAATAGGAGAGTAAACACTTTCGGCCACTTCAGGCGCGGCGCTGACGGAGCGGACCCAATAATGGTCAACCGATGGACAATGATGCGCTGACGGGTTGCGGGGTGTAAGCTCTGCGCCCATAGCAATCCTCGGTATCCTCGGCATACGAAGGGGTCGAGTGGGTCGATTAGATGGCGAGGCCGGCCATCGGCTTCGTCCAAACGTCAGTATTTTGCGCTTTCTTCACCAAACGCCGGCGAGCACGTCCGCGGTGTGCAAATTCACTTGATGAGATGGAAAGTGAAATAAAAATATTGCGCGCCGGTAAATGAAGAGGTAAATAACTGCAACGAAACTATCGTTAGATCGGACATCGGACGGCCGACCGAACCGACCATCTGTTTGTCTGTTGATCGAAAGTGTGTCCGGTCGGTGGCCGCACCGGGATGAGCAGGTTCAAGCAAACGACCCTCGCAGGCGATGATCATAAGCGATCAACCGGATGGGCGCGGACAATGTTATCGTCGACAATGGTCGTCGTAAACCGAAGAGCCGTACCGATGAGGTGCGTGGTTATTTGTAGAAGTCGAACGGAATGCACGGTGAAGGATAGCACAAGATGATATCGTGATAAATACAGCACTATTAATGTTTATGTTCAATTATTTATATTCCTCTGAAAGGTCTTTAACCTGTTGCTTAGACGGTCAAATTTTTGTTGGCCTGTTTTTTATTTATTTATTTATTTATTTGGTAGTTGAGGCTCAACGGGCAATGAAGCCTAACTGAGCCCAGGGAGGACGACAATTTAACACTCAAGGGCATTCAACTAAGACGCACATAACCAATACGATCACGAAACGTAGCTACAGTAATATTAAAGTCGAAACACTCGAACACATCGTTGAAGCGACGGATGGCACTAGACAGGGGTTCATTATCACCGTACGCAGATCGACTTCGACGCACTGCAAGGAACTGCGAGGATCGAAGCACCCTCGAGGGCACGTAGAGCTGCAGTTGCGAGAGTAGGCTCGGCGCGTTGATTTTCCCCAGCAGCAGTCCCGCAATGAAGCAGCTCTGGGCCACACGCCGTCTGTGCATCAGAGGCTCGATCCCCAGAAGAAGACATCTCGCGTTGTAATCAGGCATCGTGTCGTTGGCGGTCCACGGTAACTTCCGTATGGCAAAGCGAGTGAATCGCCGTTGGATGCGCTCAATACGGTCCGAAGCGCCTGCCGTCGCGGGGCACCACACGACGCTGCCAAACTCAAGTGTGGGCCGAACGATGGCGCAGTATACTGCCTTCAAGCACATGGGGTCCTCGAAGTCGCTGGACATCCGCATCAAGACACCTAGCGAGCGATTGGCCTTTTTTATGGCGTGGTCGATATGATCCCTGAATGACAAGTGGCCATCGAGGAGAATCCCAAGATCGCGCACCAGTTCTGCTCTAGCTAGGGGCGCTTGGTCCACAGCGTAACAATGTTTTAGCTGATTCCGGGCGCGAGTGAACGAAACGACGAGACACTTGGGTATGCAGAGCGTCAGAGCGTTGCGGCTGCACCACGCGGAAAAGCGTAATAAATCGTCTTGTAGCAATCGACAGTCATCGACGGAGCGCACTGTGCGGAAGAGCCTGGCATCGTCGGCATACAAGAGGATACGGCTGTCCAAAACGACGGATGCGGCGTCGTTGATATAGATCAAGAACAGTAAAGGACCCAGGTTGCTCCCCTGAGGGACTCCAGATGTGCTGGTAAAGGCCCGGGAGAGATGAGGTCCGACTCTGACGCAATACTTTCGGTCAATGAGATAAGACCGGAACCAGGCCAGCAGCTGATCCGGACAGCCAATCCTGTTTAGCTTGGCAAGGAGGATGTCGTGCGAGATCGAATCGAAGGCCGCTTGGAAGTCCGTGTATATGGCGTCCACCTGTGTTCCGGAGTCCATGTTTCGTAGACAGAAGCTAGTGAATTCCATTAGCAGCGTGTTTGTAGATTTTTTCGGAACGAAGCCGTGCTGCAGTGGTGTGATGAAGTTCAGGGAGCTCGTTATGAGAGCGTCGTATATTAGAGACTCCAACAGTTTAGCGAATATGCATAGAGATGTGACTCCTCTGTAATTGCTGGCGTTGGACTTATCCCCTTTCTTATGGATAGGAAACATCCAAGACGTCTTCCACTTCGAAGGGAATACACCGGAACACAGCGAGCGGCTGAACAGCTTGGACAAAATTGGAGCCAACTCAGTCCCACAGTTTTTCACTACGGATGCAGGAATCCCATCGGGGCCAGGCTGGTGTGTCGATTTTAACCGTTGGATGGCAGCTAACACGGATGTGGTGTCGACGGAAAGGTTAATATGCCCGATGGTGTCAGGGGTGGTGTCGATCAAGGCACGTTCAATTAGCGAGTAGTCGAGTATCCGTTCGGCAAACGTACTGGAGAATCGATCCGCAAAGATCTCGCAGGACTCGGTTGGATCCGACGCCTCGATGCCGTTAAAGTTGATCAAGGACGGTACCGAAGAGCATTTACGACGACGATTCACGAATTTCCAAAACTGCTTGGGGTTACGATACAAGTTAAGCTGCATTTTCCTCGTGTATGAACGGTGACATGCGTAGTTAAGACGTCCGTAGTCGCTGCTGATGGTACGTAAGACAAGCAGAGACGCGGAATCCTTACGCTTGGCATATGTGCGAATTGCTTTGTTCCTGTGCGTTTTTAAGCGTCTTAACTGCGCGTTGGACCAGGGTGGACCAGGGGATGGTTTCACATAGGGAGTGCAGGATTGAAGCGCCGCCAGCATAAATGATGTGACGGAATCAACTTCGTCGTCAACAGATATGTTTGTGAGGGACGAGCGTAGGAATTGGGACGAGAACGCATTAATCAGTGACCGAAGATTCGTCACGTCGGTACGTTTGTAGTTCAGTTTCGGTGTGAAGTCAACTGGGTGTGAGGTCAAGTTGGTCGTACCAGGAATTGTCCATGCTAGTGAGATCAACAGCGGTGGGTGATGCTTGTCACAAGGTAGTAGGGATATCGCAGACTCAGAAACTTGTGGTTCGAGGTTGGCTGCATTGTTGAACAGAACGAGGTCAAGCAGGCGCGAGTTGCAGTTGCGAATGCCATTGATTTGCAAGAGGCCGTTTAGGTGTAACAAATCGATGAACTCAGGGCACCCAATGCCATTAGGGCCATTCGGTTGATTAAAATCACCAATGAGCAGCAGTCCATCGTTAGGTTTAGAATTCGCGAGCAGGTCAGTCATCGTCGCGTTCAGTGACCCGATAGCGGGAGAAGACGTGCTGATCCCTGGAGGTAAGTATACTGTGCCGAGAATTAGAGTGTGCATCCCGACATTGACGCGGAGCCAAAGTTGTTCGAGTGAACGTACGTTCATGTCTAGTTCACGAGCTGCGATGGTGTTGTCGATGGCGATTAGCACACCACCACCGCGACGGAAGATGCTGTTGTCAGTGTTACGATCACAACGAAAAATGATATATTTATCGGACGAAAACAACGGAGTAGGAACGGTGTCATCCAACCAGGTTTCGGTCAATACGTATACATCGTAGTCCCCATCGGCGATTACCAGCCGGAGGTTGTCAAGCTTGGTTCTGAGTCCTCGTACGTTCTGATAATAGATGGACAGATTCTTATTTTGATGGCGATTAGGAGCCGCGAAAGAATCGGTCCAGCGTGGACTGAGTTTTGGCGTGAGAGGTCGTATGATTAGAGATGTGTCCGTGTGTTGTGGGAGATGGAGCGTCGACCAGTGTGTTATTAGCATTCTCCGGCGAGCGGTCCGACGTACGGCTCAACGCGTCCGGAACGTGTGAGGATGAAGGTCGTATGGTCGGTAGAGCGTAATTGTGAGAAGTGTGAGAAAAGGATTGCGGGACAAACTCGCGTACGGCGAGCCCCGCTGGCCATGTGCTCGGAGTGAGTGCTTTCTCACGAAGGGTTGCCTCGATTCTCACCTTGAACGAGATGAAATTCATCAACTCGCGACTGCTTCCTTTTTTGACGAGACAAATCCCGGTGGCATCGTTTGTGTCCAGTCTGTGCTTCACCATTGCAATAAGTTGATCATCGGTTACCGACGGGGCCAAGCGGGAGATATACAGCCACAAATGCTTGGAGTTATCCTCACGCGGGACGATGGTAACCGCATTTGTTCCACTACACGAGGCGTCAGTTCCTGTTAGTGTGGGTAATGCAGGCCTGCCACTCATTCGAGCCGTAGCCAACGCGACAGGGTGGTCCGCATTCGCTGATTCCCGATCCATCGGTTGGGCGACCTCCGCGAATAATCTGCGCCTCTTGTTTGAGGGAAACAGGGGACGATCGGCGTGCGGGTGAAGATTATTGGTTGTCGAGTCACCTGAAGAATTGTTTCCACTCGCCTTAAACTCTCGAATCAGCGGTTCGAGGACTGCTGACTTCATGGTTTCGACCACAGCCGATAAGGCCGTGTTGAGGCCAAGCTGGAGACCTGCATTCTTGAACGCCTTTGAGCGCGGGTTCTTCAAGATGCTCGTGCACCCGATACAGCTCCACTGGAGATTTATATGCCGCTTCACCTCCTGGATCAGCGGCATAGGAACTTGGGAGCATTCGTCGTGGAATAAGCCGTCACAATAGACGCAGCAGATCATAGAACTTTCAGCTTCGAGCGGATGCGCACAAGCGAAACAAAGTGAGGCCATGATGCGGTGAAATAGTAGTGAGTGATGATAGTGATAGTGGTGATAGTGATGATAGTCAGGCACAAGTAGTAGTGCAGTGCCGATGCGCAGATATGATGCGTAGTATTAGTGGCGGGATAGAGCGAAGCGCAAATTGACGAAAGCAAGGCAGCGAACAGCTGATGACGCCAAACAATTCGCGACGAAATGCAAAGCACAGACGCGCGCAGGATACTTTACACGAACAGGCAGCAAGGCAGTGATTCCAAGGTAACCGAAAATACACGAATCAAGCCACGACACAGTGATAAGTCACAAAAAAACACGAATGTAACACAGAGCGCAATAAGGGACGTCCGAACGCAACGAATTGTTGAACGCGCACTCGAACGTTGAACGTTTTAGAAATTCGCCACCAGCACGAACCCAAAGAGCCCAGTTGCTGCTGAGCTGTTGTATGTAATTATTCAAATCCCAATTCGGACGCTGTCCCTTAATCGTTGGATAACCACACCACAACTGAACATGAACTGCAATAAATTCCTTTTTTGTTGCAACCTTGGGCAAAAGTATAATATTTCGGCATTCACCCTAAATATCAGCGTATAATAGTTAAACATTCGATGTACCCTTATGAGCTTTTTCAGTGGGTTTGAAAAGTTTATACTAAAGAAACCTAGTTTTTCGAGGTGTCAGCGTATCAAATGGTAATTACATCTCGTGGTTAGTCCTCTGGTTTTAACCCTTAAATTAAGGTTTTATACGATACGAACATTGCTTCGCCTTTTGAATTGTTTTCATTTTCAATTTCGGTATGTTTGGTGTCTAGAATCAGTCTTTATTGCTATTCAAGGAATTTTAAATTCGAATTTAGATTTAAGAGATCTGGTAAAATGTGGGTTATGTAATTAGAATAGGGTATTTTCTTTCCTTTGTATATGAAACTTTGTTAAGAAAATCATACCGTTGATTTCAATGGCATTTATTAAAGTGCTGCTGGGTATACAATGTTTCTAGTTGTTCTTCCAGATGCATACACAAATAAATCTGAGCGTGTTCGAACACATACAACTGACCATGGGAGCAGCTATCATTTTCTGGGTTTGATGTTACAGTTTAAAACATTTACGTCGTTATGTTTTGCTGCTAATATAGCTAATGTAGCCCATATGACACTACACACTAGACTCGCAACCATATCAGAGCAGCAAGAAAATTAAATAACAATCGGCAATCATCGGTCTCTTGGCAATTTTATCACAACTTGGGTGAAGTATTGCCCATATTGTAGCGTTGTCCCCTATCCGAGTAGTTCTCCGTAGATCTAATGGTCGTCTGCTTAATGATAGTGGACCGAAAGGGCGTTGTGTTACAACGCCAAGTGTCATGCTACACAAACCCATAAACCATCCGACCTCAACAATGAGAGAGTACGGTGTAGCATTACACGTTGATATTTAGCATAATTGATGAAGCAAGCTGAAAGCACACGAAACTCAACTCTCACAAACTTCCACACACACACACGCACACACGCGCCCCCGACCCGACCCCGAGGGGCCCATCGCAGCGGAAGCGGACATCGTTCGAAGCAATTGATTCTCCGCCGCTCGTTCCTGATTAACGACTGCAATTTACCGTCACCTCCAAACCTGTCAAACCCAACCCATCGGCCCATTCATCCCAAAAGTGGAAAACACCGCTGGCCAAAGCGGGCGCGCACCGCCCGACGGCGCACGTAGGGAGAAACAACGAACTCCACCGGTCCATCAATCCGCCGGCTCACACGCTGCTGCACCCGATGGGCCGATGGGCAGGGTGGGCACATCTCGAGATGCACTTTTCTGTCACCTTTTCGCGGCACCGCACTGGCCATTTTGCCAGATTTCGCCTTGTTGTTTCGAATCACCCCGTGGAGCAACAACAAAAGACAGCAACGGCCGCAACGGCGACGAACCTGCCAATGGCGTTCGGTGCACGCCAATCGAGTTTAAAATTTCTCTACACGTCCCGGAACCGTGCGCGCACCCGAGCGTGTGTGTGTGTCGCGGTACAGTACCCGGCAGGACATAAATCAAATTTCTCCTCCGTTGACCTCAGCCTCAGCGACCGCGGCGATGCATCTTCTGTGCGGTGCACCCCGCGCGGGTCAAAGCGCAGCGTCAGTGCAAGTGAACCGCCTGCTCACGCCGAAAAGGGCGAATGGCTGGGCGAGCGAAGAACGGCACGGGAACCGATTGGTTTTCGGTCCCCAGCGGGTTCGGAATCCGATCGTCGCTGATTGACCCTTTTCGCGGCTCTGCTCGTGCAACGCTCGGTCACCTGCCACCGCCGGGTTGGTCACCATTTTATTGGAATGAGGCAACAAAGAGAGAAAAATTGAAGACGTGGGCCAGTTTGTGGAATTTTAAAAATTTCTCGCCACCTCGCAACGCTGACCCGACGCTTCGATCGAGGGGGGTGGGATTTGTGAA
>NW_026454110.1:0-13309 GCF_943734635.1 Anopheles cruzii
GGGTTGCGCCGGGCTGGCGGGTGACGGGTTGCGCCGGGCTGGCGGGTGACGGGTTGGGCCGGGCTGGCTGTGCTGACGGGGCTGCTGAGGTGCTAAGCTGGGCTGTCGTCTGCTGAATGATTATTGGATGACCGTTCCTTCATTTTTATACCCAATTTTTCCGGTGCTTCCCCGGTTCTTAGCCTGTGCCGGTTCCTTTCTTCCGGTGTGTTTCAGTGTTACCGCTGGGGTGCTGCCCTGGCCTTTTCCCTTCCGGGAAAATATTTTGCCTTTCTATTCTACCGTTGTCTGGGGCTGCTACCATTGCGCCTGGTCCGTCTCCACGCAGTGCTTTTGCTCACGCGCACGCGGAAATTTTGTTTTATTTTTCTTGCTGGTTCTGCCGTTACTCCGGCTGCGCACGTTCAGGGCGATCGTGTGTCCGCCGGCGCTACTGTCGCCCCTTCTTGTTTGTTTATTTTCCGCGTCGTCGTTCACTGGTAACCCTTAAATCGGCGGTGGTTTGTTTTTTTGGCTTTGTATGTACACCTTTTTGCTAGTCTTGGCCTAGTTTTCCCTTGTCATAATAGTTCCACGCGTGGTTGGTCTCGCAAAAAAAAATTCATATTTATCTAACTCTTACCCAACTCGGAGTGAGGGGGCGTTTCTTTTTTGGCTTGTCTGCCTTCTGGGGTTCCGTCTCGAGTTCTACTTCCTGTGCTGTCGGGTCTGTCCGTGGGGTTTGGGTAGGTGTGGTTTGGGTGGCCAGCTCCCTACTATTTTTGCGACCTATTTTGGGGACTTTCCCGTTCGCTTATCGTTGTTACCTTGCATTCGCGGGATTCGTGTTGATTATGTGGGCTGGGGTGGGGTGCGTAATTTCCCAATTCAATCTCATGGCTTGAGGCTATATGTGGGTTAGTTTTCTGTACTATTTGTCGGGGGCAGCAGCTAATTTTTCCTCGAAGGCCCAATACTATTATGAGCACAATCCCTGAGATAGCTATTAATGATGTGGTGGTTAACCAAGGGTTATCTAGTGGTATGTATTTAAGATTTTTCAGTGGAGTACTCTCTTTTTCCAGTTGTCGCACTTCGACACCTATGTCAAATATCTGCTTTTGGTTTAAGAATGAATATTTACTGAGGTTCATTATGGGAATACTTTCGATTGTCTTCTGGTCTAGGGTGAAATTTGCGAGTTGCAAATCCACGTAGCCCGGTGTTAGTTCGACATCGGTCTCCTCTTCCTCATAATATGAAATTGAAACTTGTGAAGTCATCAGAGTGGTATTTGGAGTGAGGTGCATTATTCCAGCTCCGATGATAGACAACGTGCTCTGCTCTGTTCCCTTTTGTATGGTTAGTTCAGTTTGTTGCGGGGCAATATACAGCCACTCGTTAGCAGTGAGCGTGGATACCCATATATCATTTACTGCTCTTGCCACTCTCACTTGGCATAAGGCTGTGGAGTTGCGGTAATACATTCCCGTAATGCAATGGCGGCTGTCGTGTAGTTTTTCCTGGGGTCTATCGAGACTGCAAAGGTTATGTTTGCCGAGACTCTTACACCTGTTGAATTCGTTACTTGTGATGACAAAACCCGACTCCGTTTCCCTGTCTATGATTATTTTATCCTCAATCAGATCTATCGTGGTCACTAAAGCACCTTGTATTCCGGGTGTTACTAAGCCTCCTAGTGTGTTAAAGATAGTAGCCTTCGTTATAGGGACTCGTATCTTGACGCGCAACTCTAGGTGGCGAGTGGGTTGAATGTCGAGATCCAATACGTTAAGAATCTCGGGGTGGATTTGCCCTTCGTTTGTGCGAGGAAACCGAGTGCCGAGAGGGAGCGTCCCTTCTCGCTGCTCTAAGGTCTCCATTAGATGCGCTGGCTCGATGAATTCGATGACCTCCTGCACCCCGATTTGCCTCTTCGTAAGGAGGCTCAATATAGCGTCCTGTTTACGCGTTATGTAGCCCGAGAGTTGGGTGACCCATATCCCTGTTTGCTCGAGCGCACGCTCTAGGTAATCTAATCTTTCCCTATGAGCGAGGTAGCCTCGTTCTGTTTCTATTTCCGTCTTAAATGCATCGAATTGCTCCTGCATCCCCTGTATGTGCCTATCGATGTTAGCGCTCGCGTTTGTCACCGCCTGAAAAATGTCGCTTATCGCCTGATTTTCATGGTCTAATGTGTGTCTAATATTCTCCTCGTTTGATCGTAATTTGTCCAGATTAGACGTTATTGATTCCCGGTCGCTGGAATCCATCCCTCCTATGAATTTCACGAACCCCCTGGCGACTCGTCGTGGGAAGAAGGTTTTTATGTACGCCTGTTTTGCCGTGATTTTTCCAGCTATTATCCTTACATTTGCCTGTACCAAACTGCATTTACTAGTGCCTAACTCTGCTACTAGTCGCTCGCAAGCTTGTCTTGCCTTGGTGTAAGGTTGCTTCGCCGTGAGTTTCCCGTCCACTATTCTTATATTCCCTTGTATCAAACTGCATTTGTTAATGCCTAATTCTGAGCCTAGTTGCTCGCAAGCTAGTCTATAATTTTCTACTGTTTCAGCCAATGAGTGTGTTTGCTCAAATAACGAGGTCAATTGGATGGTGGTGTGGAGGGTTACTGCACCCTGTACCACCAGCGTGTCCCCCAGATTCTCCAGGTACAGTTTTGGTGGTATGTCAGCCATGGTTAGGGTGCTTAGTAGCAATATCCTAAATGGGAAAAAGGGGGTGGTTGGGGTAGTGATTAGCCGGTGGTCTTCATCCCTTCTGCGATTAGTATTCATGATATTTTTTTAGTCGGTTATTGTGTACCCTTTCGAACTTGTTGCCATTTTTCACAATAGTAGTTTGCTCGGTTGGTAGATCAACTACTAAGTAGGGTCCACGCCAAGTGTTTTGTAGTTTGGCTCCCACGCCCATTGGGTTGGCCTGGATCAAAACTTGTTCTCCCCACATCGGCTTCCATTCTTTCGTATTCTTGTCATACACTTCCTTCCGTTTTTCTTTGGATTTGATCAAATTTTCCTTAGCTACTGTGTGGATATTCTTAAAGATGGCCTTCATTTCCTGCGCATAATCGCGATACGTGGGGTCACTATTGCTGCCCTGGTAAATGGTTGCGGGAATCCTAGGCTCTCGTCCAAACAGAAGCTCGTATGGGGTATATCCCGTCGAGGAGTTTATGGTCGTGTTATATTCAAAGCAAAAATATGGGATTTGCTGGTCCCAGATTTGCGCATTGCCTCCGACGAATTGTCTCAAGTATACTTTCAGTTCCCTGTTGGCTCTTTCTACCAGATTGGCCTGTGGGTGGTATGCACTTGTGTTTATCTTCTTAATCTTCAAGATCTTGCAAATGTTCTTCATAACCTGGCCCATGAAATTCGCGCCTTGATCGGTTACCAATTCTTTTGGTGTTCCATGCTGGCAGATGTAATTCTCGACAAACGTTCTCGCAACCGTGTTAGCCTCTTGGTTCTCCATGGCTGCTACTGTTAGGTGCCTCGTTAAATCATCCTGCATCACTAATCCGTATCGATTTCCCTGTTCAGATTCGGGCAAAACCACAATATCCATGTACAGCTTATCGAGCGGGGCGACTGATGTCGTGGTGATTTTCATGGGAACTTTGGTGTATTTGCAAATTTTGTTTCGTTGGCAAGAATCGCATTTCCGAACATAATTTTCGATGTCCCTTCTCATGTCTTTCCAATGGTAAATATTCTCGATCCTCTTTTTCAAGCGTCTTGCTCCTACATGCCCTCCTAAGGGTGCGTCGTGGAATTCGCGCAACACCGTGTCGATCTCATCTCCTGATATTTCGATCCTTTTCATGCCTGCATTGAAAACTTTGAAGGAAACCCCATGTTTGTTACCCAAAAACTGTAGCATTTGCAATATTTCAAGCTGCCTAATCTCTCTGAAGGAGATGACGTCGATTTCGCCGCTTAATCCTTCCTTTTCGGAATACGTTAATAATACTTGATTAAAGCGGTTAAAAAAGGTTTCGGGTTTCGTCAAGGAGTTGCTCTTGCCTTCCAAAATTAATCCGTATATTCTGCTCGCGGGAATTGTGACAATGCTATCTTCTGTGTAGTCTTTGAGTCCGTGCGGAATGTCTTTGAGTGTGGATAGTTCGGTAAAGGATGTTCTGCTGTTTAAGATTACTATTTTCGGAGCATCGGTATTAGAGTTCTCTACTGAAGTGAATTTTAGATCTTTTACGGTTATGTTATTGCAATTAAGGTCTGCCTGGAATTCGGTGTATAATTGTGCAAATCTGTATTGATTGGCTGTGTCGTTCTTATCGTTCTGCGTATCTATTTTCATGAGATTGTCGAGATGATTTCCGGTATTGGCCTTAACTGGTTGTTTGCTACTATTGGTGGTAATGGGTGTTTGGTTTATTATCTTTTGATTATCCTGCATTCTTTTCTGGTGTCGTGTGGTGATGGCTACTATTTTTTTCTCTGGTTCGTGATCGCTTTCCTTCGATACTTTGTCTTTGGCTCGCTCGGCTTCGGGTGGCATGCGTGACAAAAAGTCTGCCACGCTATTCTCCTTCCCTTGTTTGTAACGGATTTCTAATTCTGTTCCCTGCAATTTCAATCTTAGTCTCGTGAGCACAGGCGAGCTTTCCTTTAACCTCCAAATAGATACAAGGGGTCTATGGTCGGTGTAAACTATAAATTTCTGACCATATATGTAATGCCTAAAATATGCGGCAGCCCAAACAATGGCTAGTAACTCCTTTTCGATCGTATGATAACGAGTTTCGGGTCCATTCAACGACCTGCTGGCGAACGCTATGGGTCGGTCTATTGTTTTCTCATTTGAGAGCACCGCTCCAATGGCATATTTACTGGCGTCGGTGGTCAAAACAAATCTGTCCCGATGGTTTGGCCTCACTAAAATTGGTTCTGAAATTAATGCTTTTCGCAATGTGTCGAACGCGTCACTGCACTCGGACGTCCAATTAAATTTGGTATCCTTCTTTAACAAATCATTCAAAGGCTTACGGATTCTTGCGATACCTGGGATGAATTTCCCATAAAAATTTGTCGCGCCCAAAAACGAACGTACTCCCTTGATGTTCGTTGGTGGGCTCATATTCTCAATGCTCTTGACATTGTCTTTTGCCGGCCTTACTCCCTGTTGGTCGATTATGTGGCCTAGGTATTTGATCTCTTCTTTCAGGATTTGGCATTTCTTAGGCTCAAGCTTTAAATTGTACTTGCGAAGACCTCTGAGCACTCTCTCGAAATGTTCATTGTGTTCGTTTATCGTTCTTCCAAAAACGACAATGTCATCCAGGTACACTACTGCTCTAACGCCTTTGATCTCATATAGGACAGTGTTCATTAAACGCTGGAATGTGGACGGGCTGTTCCTCAAACCCATTGGCATGGCCCGGAACTGAAAGTGTCCGGCGGGCGTCGAGAACGCTGTCTTTGCAGCATCCCTTGGGGATATCGGGATCTGGTAGAATCCTGATTTCAAATCTAACGTGGAGAAGTATTTGCTATCTCCCAACGTGTCTATAATTTCGTTAATTAAAGGGATGGGGTATACGAAAGGTTTCGTGACCTCATTCAAAGCTCGGAAGTCTACTACAATTCGGTATCTTTTCTTCCCGTTATCGTCCAGCTTCTTGGGTATGCATAGAACGGGGGCGTTAAATGGGCTGGTACTCGGTTCGATAATTCCCTGTTCTAACATCTCGTCTATTTGTTCTTGTAAATGAATCTTTGTTACCTCCGGGAAACGATATTGCCTCTTATAAATAGGTACATTTGTTGTTGTCTCGATCTCATGGACGGCTGCCTTAGTTTGAGTGAGTTTGTCTCCTTCCATAAAGAAAACATCATTAAACCTACGCGGTGTGTTTGCCAATTCGTTGTGGGCCGGTTCCAACTGCAAAATCTTGAGCAATTGTTTTTCCCTTTCGTAACCTTGTAGTCTTTTAATCTGCTTATATTCGACGATGTCGCAGTCCAGATCACTGTCTAAGTCTGTTTTGCCCTGATAATCGTCGTCCGGCATTTCTTCCAAATGTTCCATTCCTAACATTTCGTTGTCGAATCTCCCTTCTCTTTCGTCTACTGCAATTCCGATGCGTTTACTCTGATTTCTCTCTCGCAGAGTTTTGCGCTGATCGCATCTAAATTGTCTCCTTGGCAAGCATGTTATTTTCATTGACCCTTCCTTCAGGTTAATTTCCGCTCCTTGTTTCTGCAGGAACTCTAAACCTAAGATTCCTGGTATTAATAAATCCTTAATTACGTAAAACCTAACTAAGAAAGTACTCCCTTCAATAATCAATTGAAGCTCACACGATCCCATTGTAGTTATAGTATTATTGCCTATACCTGTAACTGCAGCTTGATCGCGGCAGTCTATTATTTGTACACCTATACTCTTAGCCTCGTCCCACCTAAGTAAATTAACTGTGGCGCCAGTATCAATGTAGTATCTCGTTCTCCTTTTCGTGTTCTCTTGCGTGGCTAATGTAACGTATATCATGTCATCTTGACTGCTTTCTAACTGTACTATCTTCTCATTGTGGTCTCTCGTGGGTGGTTTCTTCTGCTCGTTTGTTTTGTTAATTCTGTGTATTCTCACCCGTTCTATTCTTGGATCTCTCATACAGCAACATCGAGGGTTTCCTAACATTTTCTGTCGATGCGAAAACCCTACTTTTAGTTTTTTTGATAACGTCCTTCACTCCTGCGATACTCTTCCCTTCTTCCTGCGTACTGGGCACCGTTGCTCCTATGGCTGTTATTGCCCTCGTATCTTGGTCGGTACCTTTCTTGTTCGTTCCTACCTTGGTAGCGTGTGTCATATCTCTCTTGACCTCCCCTTTCTCGGAACTCGGGTCCGTTTCTTGGGTTATTGGCTCGGTACGCATTGGCTTGGTACCCATTTCCTTGCCAACCTACATTTCTTGGCTGATACCTGTCTGCACCTCCTTCGTAGTTTCCCCGTTGGGGTCTGGGTCTATATCTCTCTGCCTGTGGCTCTCGTCTATCGGTCTGATGCCAACCTCGTGGTTGTGGGGGTGCCGAGATTCTTGGAGCGCTTCTCCTGTCCGAATTCTGTCTACTGGTAGCTATATGTAGGTTCCTCAATCTCTCTTCTATCTTTTCTTCCTGTGCGATGTCCCTGTAGTCGGTGTCCAATTGTTTCAGCATGTCAGCTAGATCCATACTCTTACAGTTCCTGGCTCTTGCTTTGAGCGTGACGTTTTTCAACCCTCCTATGAAATGGAGCCTCAGACTCCGTTGGGCGTAGCTAACTCCGTCATCCTCGTTCCTATCAAACTCCCTAAGATGATTGTGTAGATCTAGGGTCCTTTTCCTATAGCTTCGGAAGGATTCATGAATCCCTTGTTCGAGGATTTCTACCTTAGACATGATCTCCTCTAGCATTTGATCCCTTCCGAATTCGTCGGTCAAATTGCCCTTCACTTCCTGCCAGGTTTGCCCCTTTATTCTATTATAAGCTGCTGCAGCGGGTCCTTTTAACTTGGACACTACAGCCCTCACTAATGCATCTTCTGATTCGCCTTTCGGTATAAGCGACGCTAGATAGTCGCCCTGGTCCAAAAATGTTCCCAGCTCCTGCGAATCCCCGGAAAATTCGGGCAAAAGGTTCATGACCTTCTCGATAATGCGTTCGGTGGTCATCTTGTTGGTTGTGGGCTTAAATTCCAGCAATGTTTTATTCAAAAGGTCACTGTCAGGGTCCTTTTTCTTTTGAAGTGGACGGAGGGCAGCGAAAGGGCTTGAGCTGCTAGGGAAAACTTCTTGCTCTTCCTCCAGATCAGGGGATGAAATGGGCGACTCGTCTCCTCTAGACCCTTGGGTACGACTGCGTAATACTCGATCAGTCATAAAAATAACGTTTTGTGATCGCAACAACTATTAACTGATCACTATTACACTAGGCCCTTGCTAATTCACAACGTTCAAAATAATAATGGGGGTTAAGTTAATAATTGGTTGCTCGCTTACCACACTGCGTTTACTACCATCATCCTCGGTTTCTCCTTTTCAAAGGGGTGGCGTGATGGGTTGTGGGGGTATTCGCGCTGCGAAATTTCGGCGATGCGTTGGTGTCACCTGTTTCACTGATTGTCACTTTACACTATCACTTTCCACTATACTGTTTTTGTCACCTTCCACTTATATTACACTGTGCTGTCTGCACTTGTTACTGCACTGCACTGTCACCAATGTCTTTTTTTTGTGGAATTTTGGTTGCTTCCCACCGGGAATTCCAAAATCCAGGGTATTCTCGTTTCGAACACCGCTGTCACCAGTTGCACGGACCTACCTTACGGTCTAAGGATCCTGCAAAGCTTTCCAACGTGGAAAACACTTACTTACTTCTTCGGACGGACGGGCGGACTGACGAACCTAAGACTTTAAATGATGTTACTCGTCGAAGGTTTCAGTTTTAACAATCAGCACGCGACGACGTTCCGTCGACTTTATTACGTATATATATCTTACAGAGATTTTTGGTCGCACACCCCCTCAGTACACGCACGCTTAATTAATGCTATCTTACTCTCTCACGCTTTTCTTCAATGTTTTCCCAACTTTGCCCTTAGTGTGGTTTTTCTGGTCCAAGCTTCCCGCTGAGCTTGACCCTCTTCATTCTACCTGTCGCTCGTTAAGGTCGCGCTCTTCGTTTTTCGCGCCGTCGTAGTTGGCGCGATCGCTGACCCATCTTAACCTTGTTGCGTTGCGTACCGAGGTTCTACGGTTGTTTTGTTGACCGTCGTCGGCCAGTGCCAATGCCAGTGCTGCGGTTGCAGTTTTCGGCGCGTGGCTCGCTTGGAGGCGCGCGCTGCGTTGAGGCGGCCCTCGACTGTTCACACGCTTAGCCATGCTTCCGTTTCACTCAGTCCCTCAGGTCGTTGCGTTGGGCCGTTCTTGAGTCAAGGTGGCCGCGTAGCGTCAAGGTTGCGGAGCGTCAGGGTTTCGGCCGTTGTCCTCCCTTTAGCTGTGTCATCAGTATGTCGTCATTGTTGTGCTTAGCGGCTGCAAGCGTCCGCTGGTACACACATTGGGGTAGGTTCGCTCTGTGCTTCAGTCTCGTTCCGTGGTTGGAGTTCCGTCGACAGAGACGGTGACGCACTTCGGTAACGGTGGTCTTGGCGATCGGTGATCGTTCTCGGTTTGGGAGCTCCGTAGGCTCCTGGGCGCTTCATCCGCTTCTACTCTTCGAGCTGGAGGATACTATTGGCACAAGAGTATACTCCAGTGGCTTGCCGGTATCACTTGGGTGCGCTAGTTCGTTGTTGGCACCTGCTGGATGAGATAATGGATTTGCACGGGGCTGGGCTCTGCATCACATTTTTCTTTTTCAGCTTGAGGATACTTCTGGAACAGACGGGTCCTCAAGTGGATTGTAGGTTTATCAGGCGCGCTAGGTTTTAATTTTCAGGTTCTTACCATACATGGGTTCGTTTTAGGGCGTGTGTCTGAGATGGGCGTGTATCTGAGTGGGCGTACAATTAACCTTGTCTTATTCATATAACTGCTATCTACTAGTTGATTCCGGTCCTCCTATTTTCCGTGGCGTTGCCTGTCTTCTTCTTTCTCGCATGGTTCTTACCTTGTTCTAATTCATAATGCTACGTTCGTCTTAGTGCTATATCGGTTATAAAGTTCTTGTCTTCGTGACCTTCTTTCGTTTCTGTAACTATCTTCGTCTAGGTTAACTCGTGCTTAATTACAATCCGCAATATTCTTCTTACCGCGTTGTTTCCATTGTCCTCTTCATATGTACATCATTATTTTTCTTCTCTCTTGGGTCTTCCTTCGTAATCATCCGTCGTCTTTCCTTATTGGTTTTTCTCTCCCCCTTCTTGAGCCTAGTGTCGTCTAATGATTGGGACCGGTTATGACGTAACTTACGTTCAAAGTTGAAATCCGACAATTCCCGACGCGGCTTACTTCGTTCTCTGCGTCGCGCTCTAAATACATCATTGTTCTCTTTATCTTTTTATCTCGTTAATGTTCTGTTGATTCTCTGTTTTAGTTCCTGTTCTACTTTTTCTCTCCTTGCGGTATTCTGCCTCGCATAATTCCTTTCTCCGTGGTTGGTTCATCTCTACCTTGCATTCACTGTCTTTGTTGTAAACCACGAGCTGGTGCGGTGAATGCTGGGTTTGAGGGATCACCTATTCACGTGCTATCTTTACTTTTCTTGTACTGCTTGTGCCTCGTGGTATTTCCCTCACGGTATTTTCTTTCCCTTTCTCCTTGTTCATCGTCATCGTATCATCCTCTGTATCATTCTTCTACTTCTTCTCTGTTTTCTCTGACCCTGCTGGTCGTCTTGTTCTTTCTTTAGTGTTTCGTGTTCTTTCTTCCGTTTATCATGTTCTCATAATTCTCTCCACTGTTTTCCTCATGAATATTCTGCTTCTTTCTGCCTACAATTCTTGCATTCCAATTTGGCGAAATGAGGAAGAGCTGGACATTCTACCTTTGCTACCGTATGCAGGTGGGACTGTAGCAATTTGTCCTTCCTACACACTAATAAAAGGTCCTGAGCTTGCTCCTTTACGACCCCTCTCGTTGAATCTAACTGCTCTATCTCCTGATTG
Source organism: Anopheles cruzii (assembly GCF_943734635.1). Classification (NCBI taxonomy): domain Eukaryota; kingdom Metazoa; phylum Arthropoda; class Insecta; order Diptera; family Culicidae; genus Anopheles; species Anopheles cruzii. The sequence continues at coordinate 10,619 of NW_026454110.1, forward strand.
ATTCTCTGCTAATTGACTAGGAACGTCGTTCCGTTCTCTCTTTTTCCGTTCTATTATCTCTCTCTGCTTTCTTTTTTTTTTCCTGATTTTCCTCGCGGTTTCTTCCTAGTTGCTTATGAATTTCTTTCTTTCCTATGTCATCGTTTCCCCTATGCTTCTTCTAGGGTCTTCTTCCAGTTCATGGCAGTGTCACTCCACTAACTGTGTGTGTCTAACACTCACTCCTCTTACCTTTTTTTCTCATTTTTCCATCTCTCCTTCTGTCTCTCTCTGTCTCTCTTTTTCTCTCTCTCTATGTTTTCTCCCTTTTTCTTTCTCTCTCTGTTTTCTCCCTTTTTCTTTCTCTCTCTTTGTTTTCCCGTACGAATAACGACCAAGTAGAATTCTAGTTTAAATTGTATATTTTCCTCTGTTTTCTCCCTTCCTATTTCTTTCTTTGTTCTCCCGTTTTTCTTTCTTTCGTATAACGACCAAGTAGACTTCTAGTTTTAATATATATATTCATATTTCTACATTTATTCATTATTACGTATTATCCCCTAATCCCACATTTCTCCTCCGCAGAGGGTTTCACACTTCGCTGGAACTGCTTCCTCTGGCTCCGGCAGCCAGAGGTCGTCGTCAGGACGGTTGAAGGTCCTCTCCCACTCCTGTCGGGACATCCACCTCGCAATCACGAGGCGGGTGTCCCAGGAGGTGCTGTCGCTCTCCGCGATGATCCTCTGTCGGCGTTGGAGGCGACCGAGCGTCGCCTCCATCCACCGGATGGTGCGCCCCTCCACATGGGCGCACACCAGCTGGAGAATGTCGAAGATCCCGGTGATCATGCTGCGGTGCTGCGGTGCTGAGCTGGGTTGCGCCGGGCTGGCGGGTGACGGGTTGCGCCGGGCTGGCGGGTGGCGGGTTGCGCCGGGCTGGCGGGTGACGGGTTGCGCCGGGCTGGCGGGTGACGGGTTGCGCCGGGCTGGCGGGTGACGGGTTGCGCCGGGCTGGCGGGTGACGGGTTGCGCCGGGCTGGCGGGTGACGGGTTGCGCCGGGCTGGCGGGTGACGGGTTGCACCGGGCTGGCGGGTGACGGGTTGCGCCGGGCTGGCGAGTGACGGGTTGCGCCGGGCTGGCGGGTGACGGGTTGCGCCGGGCTGGCGGGTGACGGGTTGCGCCGGGCTGGCGAGTGACGGGTTGCGCCGGGCTGGCGGGTGACGGGTTGCGCCGGGCTGGCGGGTGACGGGTTGGGCCGGGCTGGCTGTGCTGACGGGGCTGCTGAGGTGCTAAGCTGGGCTGTCGTCTGCTGAATGATTATTGGATGACCGTTCCTTCATTTTTATACCCAATTTTTCCGGTGCTTCCCCGGTTCTTAGCCTGTGCCGGTTCCTTTCTTCCGGTGTGTTTCAGTGTTACCGGTAGAATGTCCAGCTCTTCCTCATTTCGCCCAATTGGAGTGCAAGAAATGTAGGCAGAAAGAAGCAGAATATTCAAGAGGAAAGCGTTGGAGAGAAAAATGCAGTAATTATGAGAACATGATAAACGGAAGAAAAAAAACACGAAGCACTAGAGAAAGAACATGACGACCAGCAGGGTCAGAGAAAACAGAGAATAGTTAGACCAGCCAAAAGAAGGATACAGAGGATGACACGATGTCGATGAACAAGAGAAGGAGAAACACGAGAGAGAAAACAAGGGAGGCTAATAATGCCCGAATAGTTGTCCTGAAAACTCACATCAACGCACCTATTAGGTAGTTAAACAAAGTCGTTGGATGAGTACTAAGGGAAGCTACGGGAAGGAGAAAAGGGAAAAGCAATACCGTGAGGGAAATACCACGAGGCGAAAGCAGTCCAGGAGAGGGAATTAAGAAAGGAAAAAGAAGAGGAAGTAAATACCGTGAGGGAAATACCACGAGGCAAAAACAGTGCAGCAGGAAAGAAGCACGTGAATAGGTGATCCCTCAAACCCAGCAGTCACTGCATCAGCTCGTGGTTTACAACAAAGACAGTGAATGCGAGGTAGAGATGAACCAACCACGGATAAATGAATTTTGCGAGGCAGGATACCGTAAGAAGAGAAAAAGTAGACAGGAACTAAAACAGAGAACCAACAGAACACTAAAGAGATAGAAAGATAAGGAGATTGTAGGATGTATGAAGGCCGTGAAGCCATCCGTTCAGCAGTCGCCGCCGTGAAGCCATCCGTTGAGCAGCCGCCGCCGTGAGGCCAACCGTTCAGCAGCCTGCCGCCAAACAGCCAAGCAGCGACGCAGCCTTCAGCCGCCCGGAGACGAAAACCATGATCACCTGCGCAGCGAACCTGGTCCAGCTCATGCGCGCCCACGTGGAGGGGCGAACCATCCAGTGGATGGAGGCGACACTCCATCGCCTCCAAAGACGACAACGGATCATCGTAGAACACAAAAACACCACCTGGGACACCCGCCTTGCTATTGCAAGGTGGATGACCAGCCCAGAGTCGGAACGGGCGTTCAACCGCCCAGAAGATGATCCTTAGCTGCCGGAGCCCGAGGAGCGTGTAACAGCGTTTATTCCAGTTAGGTTCGACAGTCCGCCCGATTCCTCAAGGCGAGGAGTTGACAGTAAGTATTTTCCACTTCGGGAAATATTGCAAGGATCGATAGTCCTAAGGAAGGGTCCATCGCACTGCTACGTGTTCGAGCTACCAAAATAGTGAAAACAGAAC
>NW_026454111.1:0-13309 GCF_943734635.1 Anopheles cruzii
CCGAAGGAGTCGCGAATGTCGCGACCACCAAAACTGGTTGAACCATCGAACGGCCCAAAACCATCCGAACCACCAAATCCTTCCAAAAAACCCGGCACCGGCTGGCCAGCTTGCTTTAGAATCTTCACTAGATCGTTGGCAATGGCCGAATCAGCGCTGGGATCGTAGAAGGAAGTGGCCCTCCCCTTGTTACCGACGCGCCCGGTGCGACCGATACGATGAACATAGTCATCGATTCTGGTTGGCATATCGTAATTGATCACATGGCGGACGCTCTTCATATCGAGGCCGCGTGCCGCCACCGACGTCGCAATCAGCACCTTCATACGACCCGTTCTAAACTGTGACAGGGCCTGTTCGCGTTCGCGCTGCAAACGGTCCCCATGAATTGAGGTTGCCTTAAACTGCGTCTCTGACATAAACGTGGCCAGATAATCGGCGTTACGCTTCGTCTCCACAAAGACGAGCGTGCCAATCGGATCTTCGCTGCCGAGGATTTCCTCTAGCTTTTGTCGCTTGTCGAATTTACCCACCTCGTAGACCTCCTGCTGCACGTCACTACACGCTGCCCCAACGATGCCGACCGCGATGTAAATGTAATTGCTAAGGAAATTACCCGCCAGCTCTTGAATTTCGCGGGGAAATGTGGCCGAAAACATGAGCGTCTGGCGGTCCTCCTTTGGAGCCATTGTCGAATGAGACATTATTTTCTCGATTGACGGCAGAAATCCCATATCGAGCATGCGGTCCGCCTCGTCTAGAACCACAAATTTTACGTTTTCAAAGTTGACCCACCCCCGATCGATGATGTCGATCAAACGTCCGGGTGTTGCAACCAATATCTGGCAACCTCCATTTATAAAGTTCATTTGACTGCGCCAGTCCGCGCCACCGTACAAAATGCACACCTTCAGCTTCACTCCGCTAGGGTCGTGGGCAAATTTGCGTCCTTCGTCGCGAATCTGGATCGCCAACTCACGTGTCGGGGCGACTATTAGGACATACGGGTTTCGGCTTCGCATATCAAGGTCCATTTCTAATAACCTGTCTATCATCGGAAGCATGAAGGCTGCCGTCTTGCCCGATCCTGTCTGAGCGCAGGCCATTAAATCCCGTCCGGCGAGAACTACCGGAATACCGTGCCGCTGGATTGGGGTCGGTTTCTTGTACCCCGATTTACGGATGTTGATGAGTAATGTTTCACTCAAACCGGATGCTTCGAAGCTTTGTAAGGGGTTCGGGGGATCCTCGCCCGAGACAGAAACCTCGATGTCGTTCAGATTTTCGAAATTGATGCCAGAGCTGATGCCGGAACCAAAAATTTCTTTCTCGTCTTCCGACGGGGGCGGTGGTATGTACACCTCCCTCGGAACCTCGTTCTGTTGCTTCTCGTTGCCGCCGGAGCCTCTAGCAGCACCACGATTTCCGCGGTATGCAGCGTTGTCTGTTTTAAGAACGTTTCAAAATTAGTTCATGAACTAGCTGCGTTTAGAGAAATAATTACCATTTTCTTGGTGTTCAAATTGGGCGTTTCCGAAGCTTAGCCCGTCTTCGCCCGCCTTTAGCCGAGAATCGAGAAAAAAATATTTAGTTAAACAAGCGTCCACAAACCGCATGTAACAATAAATACTCACCGTCTCTTCTTCCCATTCTAAGTCACTCATTTCGTTCGCAGCTAAACCTGTTGGTACACGTTCGTTCAAGCGCGCCTACAGGAGACAAAAGAAACGAACACATTATGATAAAAGCGAAGAATGACACAAAAAAGAAATCCGTGGCGCGATCGCCTGGTCAAGCATTTTCTCTAGTCCAGCTAGCAAATCGATGGGCGACGCAGGGGGAAAAATGCCCCTCGAAGATGGTGTGCGCTCTTGCGGCGTGCATCAATTATTCGCGGATGAACGAACCCGGTCAGCCGAAACGTGCACGGAAGGCATTTTTCGTAGATCGCACCCAGAGAAAGGTAGGTTTTTTCGTCGGCAAACGCCACATAATGATATATTAATGCTCTCCGGGTTCGGTTAGTTGAAAGACAACGATTGAATCTTGTCTATGATTATCCTTAACTAAATGTCGGAACCTACTCCACTAAAGCACAACCACACCGCGCCACGATCACTTCTAACTGCTCCGCTAACTTTCGATTGCACAGCGCATCGTGCAGAGAATATCGACACACACCGAACACAATGAACGGCGGACACCCTTTGAAACACTGTCGCTGCTCCCGATCATTCGGGGAATCTTCGGTTTCGGTAAACTCGAAACAAAAGACGACCATCCATTTTGGAACGAACTACGACCGCCGGCAATGTGGTTGTTTACGTACAACACGCAAGAAACACAGGGGACCGTGAAACAAGGGCGGCAACGGACTATCAGCTGCATTTGACGTTCAACGCCTTCCATGCTTTTCACTAACACTAGCAAACGAAGCTCCGGAAGCTGCTGCTAGGGCGCCATTTTGTAAAGTCACCTTTTTAGTTTCTTCCGTAAAAACGGTTACAACCGGTAACGACTTGTTCTGCGCAACGTTCTTAGATTCTTGTTCATGTTCATACAGCTCATAGTTTTTTGAGAAGTTATCATGTTAAAGGCCGTTCACTTTGTGTCACGTTCACTATTCACACTTAATTTAACACAAATTGAGTACAAAGTACAAATTTGTACTGTATTTGTATTTTTTGTACTTTGTACAAAAGTTATTAATTTAGGTTAAACATAATAGGCTTAAGGTTTAACATAAGTAGTTAACCCAGGATTACTTACCTATGAAGCACGTTCTAATTCACTTAATTTAACTTTAACTAGTAGTGTAGAACTAGACGTGAGACGTCCGCACCGTATCGCCGCTGGAACCGAAAAGAAATGTGAGAATTTTATTTCCCGCTGTTCAGGATCAAGAGAGCGATTGAGAGTATGAAAAAGTGGAGAGCGATTGACAGTATGGAAAAGCAGAGCAATTTTTACTACACACTTTCACTGCAAGAGTGTGTGAGGAGTCTCTCTCACTTTTTGGCAAAATGGTATATGTGATTGCCATCTCGAATCTCACGTGTTTCAATAGGAACCAAAGCGTCCGAAAAGTATTTTCCATAACCAAAAGTTCAATGATTTTGTATGAAAGAGGAGATAGGACAACTTTGATTTACAGCAATTGCCTGTAACTTTACAGGAAAGAGGTAAAGTGTTAAGAAGGCCATGACCATTCTTAGGTTACTATACGCCTTCGTACAAAACCAGAAACCGAATCCGTTGAACCCACCTAGCGCAGCTGCGTATGCGACGTTAGAAATGCGCTAAGATCAGCAGTTTTTGGCCGGTCCCACTTTACGAGCGACCGACTTAGCTGGAAACCCGACTCGATGAGTAAACCCGCTCTATCTGAGGTCCCTCCTGGACATTACGTTTGCACCACTCCGACGGAAGTCCTACATCCTGATACAATCTTCCTCCTCACCCCTCACTGGCAGATAGTAGTCCCAAGCCAAAAGAGTCGATTTATTCAAACAGGTTCAAGGCGCAAACCAAGAGTGGATCCGGTAAATGAACGCGAAATCATTACCAGTCGATTTGTAACAATTTACTTACCTTTTCGTGCCCGGTCGCGTCCTTTGCCCGTTGGACGTGATTCTCAAATGGACGATAGAACTTTGCCGCTAGCCGGTGGTATGGATTAACCTCTACACCTGCACAGTAACGGAACAACAAAGGGAATTTACGCGGCCCTCATCAAAACGCTCGCAGCCAACAGTAGGTTCCATACAAAATGTAGCCAATCTCGCGCTAGGTTGCCTCCGGAACATAAAGTTATTGAAAAATGATATCAAGCAAAGCTTGCTTGCTTCGAAAACAAAGTTTTTTGGCCGGTCCCACTTTACGAGCGACCGACTTAGCTGGAAACCCAACTCGATGAGTAAACCCGCTCTATCTGAGGTCCCTCCGGATGTAGATTTCCTGTATTACGTTTGCACCACTCCGACAGAAGTCCTACATCCTGATACAATCTTCCTTCCTCATCCCCTCACTTGCAGATAGTAGTCCCAGGTCAAAAGAGTCGATTTATTCAAACAGGTTCAAGGCGCAAACCAAGAGTGGATCCGGTAAATGAACGCGAAATCATTACCAGTCGATTTGTAACAATTTACTTACCTTTTCGTGCCCGGTCGCGTCCTTTGCCCGTTGGACGTGATTCTCAAATGGACGATAGAAATTTGCCGCTAGCCGGTGCAGTAACGGAACAACAAAGGGAATTTACGAATCCTCCCCTCACTGGCAGATAGAAGTTCACATGTACCCAGGTCAAAAGCGTCGATTTATCAAATACTGGTAAAATACGTTCATACCAGATATTGAAAACACTTTGCGCCACGCTCGCTTTGATCCTGAAAGACGACGAGTTACATTTATATACAGGTTGGGACACAAAGCATTTCATATAAACCGAAGCAGCTTATGACTGAGCTTAACTTGCGATCTAAATAGCTCATTTTCTAGAAAAAGGCTAGCGTCAGCCTCGAAAGAAAGTAATCGCAAAATGAAAGACCGAAGCAACATTCAAAAACTTGTGCTGGGTTGTTGGCCGTTTCCCGCGGGTGAAGAAATCGACCGAGACAAAGCCTGTAATCGACGAAAGGGAGCGCTGACAGCGCTGCCCTTGGGGTGACATTCGAGGCAGCAACATTCAAGAGCGTTGAAAATTTTACCAAACAGTCGGCAACAATCGCAATCGCTTGTATTATCGCCCCTGGATCCTGCGATTCCGGCTTACGAAGGAAAGGATTTTGCATTACTCGCCCGTGAAACGTTTATTCACTGCTCGGTCGCTCGCAACAATGGCTCTCAACAAGCTTAGCATCGAAAACGTGGACCTCAAGGGTAAACGTGTGTTTATGCGGTAAGTTGGCCGGCTTTGGGCTGTGGAGCACGGAGAAGGACGTTCGGTCGATGGCCTGAAGACTTTTTCGTGCTACCTGTGGGAATTATAACCCGTATTTCAATCATTCGATTCGATTGTCTTCATATTGTCTCCCGCCCCGTTCACCAGTGTCGATTTCAATGTCCCCATCAAGGAGGGTAAAATCAGCAGCAACCAGCGCATTGTGGCCGCACTGGATAGCATCAAGTTTGCGCTCGAGAAGGGAGCCAAATCGGTCGTGCTCGCATCGCACCTTGGCCGCCCGGACGGTAACAAGAATACCAAGTACACGCTAGCCCCGGTGGCCGACGAGCTGAAGAAGCTGCTCGGCCGTGACGTAACGTTCCTGAATGATTGCGTCGGCGCGGAGGTTGAGGCCGCCTGCAAAGATCCGGCAGCCGGTTCGGTGATTCTGCTGGAAAATGTGCGCTTCTACGTCGAGGAGGAAGGCAAAGGTGTCGATGGCAGCGGCAATAAGGTTGGTATGGAACCGTGTACGTTGTTTGTGATAGTCTTTCGGTTGGCCCTTCTTAAAATAGATGCTTTGTTTATGATTGAAGGCGACATAATCGGGAGGGAGATTGTACAGAATCAACATTCCGTGTTGCGTAATGCGTGCGAGCTAATCTCCGTTCACTTTCTCTTGTCCTATCGCCCCTCGATGTCAGGTTAAAGCCGACAAAGATAAGGTGAAAACATTCCGTGAGAGTCTCGCCAAACTCGGTGACGTGTACGTGGACGATGCCTTCGGAACGGCACACCGGGCCCACAGCTCGATGATGGGCGAGGGCTACGGCCAGCGGGCGGCCGGCTTGCTGCTGAACAAGGAGCTGCGGTACTTCTCACAGGCGCTGGACAACCCGCCGAATCCTTTCCTCGCCATTTTGGGCGGCGCGAAGGTGGCGGACAAGATTCAGCTGATCGAGAACCTGCTCGACAAGGTGAACGAGATGATTATCGGCGGTGGCATGGCGTTCACGTTCCTGAAGGTGCTGAACAACATGGAAATCGGTGGCTCACTGTTCGACGCCGAGGGTGCAAAGATCGTCCAGAATCTGGTCGACAAAGCGAAGAAAAACAACGTACAGCTTCATCTGCCGGTCGATTTCGTGACGGGTGACAAGTTTGCTGAGGATGCCGCCACGGGCGAGGCAACGGTGGCCGGCGGCATTCCGGCTGGTCATCTGGGACTCGACATTGGCCCAAAAACGCGCGAAGCGTTCGCAGCTCCGATCGCTCGGGCAAAGCTCATCGTCTGGAACGGGCCGCCCGGTGTGTTCGAGTTCCCGAACTTTGCCAAGGGCACCAAGGCACTGATGGATGCCGTTGTTGCCGCAACGAAGGGTGGCACTGTGTCGATCATTGGAGGCGGTGATACGGCTTCGTGCTGCGCCAAGTGGGGCACGGAATCGCAGGTCTCCCACGTATCGACCGGGGGTGGTGCTTCGCTCGAACTGCTCGAAGGCAAGCTGCTGCCGGGTGTTGATGCGCTCAGCAGTGCGTAAGTCGGAAGGCGCTCTCGTAACCTTTTAACACACGCCGCGTGTGGCATAATATGTATAATGTTAGCTTGTTTGCGTCGCATAGTCATACAACGATAAGTCACGATCATCATTCAACGTTGTGCGTTAAGTCTTTGTTTTTAACCAATAAAGTATCTCACCACAGCCGATGCCGTGGGCACTACAGCTGAACGAAAGAACGGTTGATAATATGAATTTGGGAATGATCTTTGTTTACGTGACCCGTGACAGATCCGTCGACAGCATAACTATCATCTTTCAGGGTCAGGAATCGGATTCTAGAATCTCAATTGAGATAGGTAGGTAACAAGGGTTACCGTATTTTGCAGTCTGCGATTATTGAGAACTAACAAGGTCCGAATTTTTTTGAAATACATTTTAAGCGCACAAAACGGAGTAATCAGAGTAAAGCAATCGGACGGCTATATAATGTGTATTTTTGTATTACTTTATTATGCTATATTGTGTGAAGGCCAGTAAAAAAAATACTACGCTCGGCACCACTCGCTGCCCGTGTAATAGAACCTATGCCCTACTGTACAACTGAGCCGTAAGCAACACACCATTTTCAGACAAGAAGCCGAAGCCGATGTGGCCAATGTTCCAATATGGTTTTTTCGGGAAGGGAACGCAGTTTCTGAGAACATACACTAGAGAGCATAACTAACAAATCAGCACACGGTGTACGAAGGTTGGAACCGTAATATTTAGAATTACACCCATTTGGCTTTGGAACGAATGGGACAGGTTAGTCGGTTCCTTCCACCTGCTCGTAGCGAGTTTTCATCATTTTCTTGATGTAAGTCTTGTAGTCATCCGTGGTACGGCTGTACTGTGCTGCGGTGTTCGCTTTGATACCGAGACCGACGTTGGCCACGCGAGCCTCCGCCTGCGGGACAAAGATCGGAAAAACCAAAATGCATTTTTACCATTTATGCGTTTACCATTAGCGGGGAAAACACTTACGTACCTCAATGATATTCACACGCCCTTGATTGCTTTTGCCCAAACCCTGGCCCTCGGACCAGCCCATTTTCTGTAGCAGCTTGTTGCCGACATTGTTGTGACTGATCGGGAGCGACGAGGACGTGGTCTGCTGAAAGGACGACTGGCTCTGCTTCTCGATCTCTCGCTGGAAGCGCTCTTTGCTGCGATTAACCGGCGGGGCCTCATCTTCACCGTACTTGGCACGTCGCTCCTTAGCACGATCGCGATACTGTTGCAAACTGGTGCTGGTTCCCCCGGAACCTCCGTCACTGCTGCCACCACCACCTCCGCCGCCACCCGTACCACCGCCGCCGGCTAGGTTCAGTTTCTTGAGGTTTTCTTTGTGTAGGGCGGACATTTTTAAATGCTTCATCAAAATGTCTTGTGATTGGAATGCACGCTTGCACAGCAAGCACGTGAGCTTATCGAAATCTACCAAGTCCTGCTCACTGGACCCACCGCCATCACCGTCTCCGAGCTCCTGATCCGAATCCGAACCTCCGCCATAAGACGCCGGACCGGCCATGGCTCTGCTAGCCGGCACTGTAGATTTGCTACTATAACCGGAACTGGCGACCGAACCGCTGGCAGCACTGGCACCGGTTGCACCAGAAACGCGCTCCTTTTTCTCCAGCAGCGAAAACCCGACGTCGGCATAACCTCCGCTACCGAGCGGTTCCTGCAGTGGTTTCGATGGACCGAGCGAAGAATAAAGAGTGGCCTCCTCGATACGCGCCGGTGGCTGTATGACGCTGTAGTCCTTCTTTTGATTAAGCTGCTTCGCCCATTTTTCCATGTCCTTGACGATTTTCTTGGCCACTTTTACCTTATCTTGCGGTGGTTGGTCTTTCGTTTTCACCTTTTCCGTGTTCTTATCGGAGCCTTCCGCAGTGGGAGCCGCTGCCCCAGCAGAGGGTGCAATCATTGTCCCCGGTGGTAACGATGGCCCTATGGTGACAGTGTCGGCGGCGGCGCTCGCACTCGACGATGGGGCAGATACGTATGTGTGGTTGGCCGGGTCCCAGTACAGGTAGGAACTGGTTTCGCGGTTATAATAGTACTGCGAGTTGGCATCGTAGTAAAGACCAGTAGTAGGATCGTAGTAGAAACCTGACGTTTCATCATATTGGTAAACCGAGGTGTCGGGATCCGCTGGAAAAGACAATAGGACCGGTTAAAACCAAATAAATTCGATTCAATGGTAGAGAGCGGTACGTACGGTACTTTCGGCCATCCACTCCATTCGGGACCGGTAACTGAAGGATCGTTGGGTTTGTGCCGCTAACTAAACCCGCACCGAAAGCATCCGCCTTTGGCCCTTTACCAGCACCACCGGCTTGCTTGCGAGCTATGGCCGACTGTGCCACGGCCGCACCATTGTTGGCCGTCTCACTCCCACCCGAGGAAGACACGGGCCCCGCTGTAAGGGCTTGGCTCGGAGTCAACGTCTGTGACAGCTTTGACGTGTAGTACTCTTTGTAGTACTGCAGATAATACTCATGTTCGGCCGCATTCGACGCATACATCGATGCACTGTACTCCGCCAGGCGAGGAACGTCGGCGAGGGTATAGTTGCCCGGGAAATCTGCATCCGCCGAAGTAGTCGCCTGCGACGAAGCGGATCCCGCCACGGTGGCGTTGAATGATTGAGTACCGGAATGCTGTTGGTAGTTACTACGACCCCCACTACCGCCCGTGGAATTTCCACTTCCGGAATTCTTGTTCATTTCGTGCGCGTTGTGTCTGTTGCCGTAGCCACCACCGCGATCATACCCAGCACCGCCGTCCGCACGATAGTAACTGCCGCCGGACTGATGGTGCTGCTGGTGCTGGTGCTCTCCATGCGCCCCCGGTCCACCGGCACTATTGTTTCCACTGCGGTGGTTGGCGTCGCGGTGGTGCGGATGACCGGGCTGGTTCGATTTGATCAGATTGCGATTCTCCGTGTCCATGCAGTACGAGATAATGACGTCCCGGCTATCGATCGACAGTTGTGGATCCAACTCTTTCAGCGCATTGTGCGTGTTCATCGAGTCCACCAGATTTTCAAAGTGCAGATAGCACATGCCGCGCGAAATGGACGTTAGCGGATCGCGACAGACGACCACCTTCGAGATCTTTGCGACCAGCTCGGCCGGCAAACACTTCTGCATCACGCCCAGCACGCTCTCCTCGTTCGTCAGCACGTCCAGATTGCGAAGCATGATCTTTTTCGTCAGAATGTTGCTCATCTCGTCGCTTCCATCGCCCCCGATTTCGCTACCTTTGCGGGAAACGTGACACTTGAAGCAGTTTTCTCGTCGTTTAAAATTAAACGCGTAGCACTGTGAAGAGACAAAGGGAGCAAATAATGCTTCTACTGTTTCCATGGTCGATATAGACATAAGAACCTTTACCTTGGCGCAATACCAGTCCGTGTGCATTTTCGAGGGCATCGAAAAGGTGTACTGCATGACGGCATGATATCCGTTGAACACCAACACACCCTGCAGAGGCGTGCCGTCGGGAAGAGAATAGAAAAGAGAAAAGAAAAAGCATCCAGGAATTAGTGAGGCACGGGTTTGTTCAATTAACTACGGAAAACGAAACCCAAGTTATCACTCTCTCTGCTGTGTACACAGTCGATGGAGGGAACAACTGCGGCCGCTGTTTATGGTGCTACTTGTTGAGGCGTTGCTGCTGTTCTGCTGATGCGTTGGTTGCGATGACCCCTATTATCTTGGACATACTTGTACCAATTCTGTGGATATCATTGCCCACGGCAAATGAATCGATCATGAAGCAACTTTGAAAAGCCAAATGGATGATCGAGCAACAGTTCTATCGTGCAGCAAAGTAACGAAAACGACATTGACGTTTCTGGACAAACTTGTACGCCGTTTGAAAGGGAATTCTTTTTTAATTACTACGATGTCCTTGAAGACCTGTCATCCCTTTCTGTATTTGCCACAAAAATTGGATTCTTTTCGTCTGCATCGTGTTTTGAGTGACGCTCCTGCGCCGTGGCTCACGAGTTTTGGAAGGACCCGTATTAAGACGACACACGAAACCACCGATCTGTCGTCACCTGCGACAGCGATAACTTTCCTTTATCTTCCGTCTTGACATTTTGGTACCTGTTTGTAACATATCCACCGAGTTGCTTCCTCTTCTGTGCGAAACTCGACAAATGCGAACCCTCTCGATTCACCTAGAAATAAAAGACGGTCGGGAATAGAGAAAGAGCAAAGACAAACACGATATCAATCATAAAAGCCAGCTCTGCGCAGCGATGGATGGTTTACTCGAAGTTTTCACTGGTGTCGATCAATCGCTTTTGTTTGAGTTTAGTTGGCAAATTCGATTTGGTGCAAATTACTACGAACTTGATCCGCCGCACTTGCGATCAGGACATTAACAACCACCATTTCCACCCTCCAGTGTAGGGGCAGCCAGTTTAGTCATTGCCAGGCACTATTTTATGCACTTGCCACTTTTCTTTTCGGTACGCTCGAAGGTTTTGACATTGTTGAGATCGAGACTGCGATCGTTTAAAGTCGCTGGTGTTTGTTGTTCGTGCTTCACACACTTCTCGCTTATACATTACCCGTATTTTCGATTTGTGAAACACTTTTCAATCAAATTATTACCTGTCTTTTTTCTGCGAATCAGCCTCACATGAAGTGCCTGTAGACCGCACTGAATGAGATCGCTTATGATCTGTAGCATAGGACAGATACAAAGGTCTTAAGTAGTTGAATGAACATACATATTGCAACCGTTTCGATGGAAAAAGGGATCTTACGTCTGCTTCGGTCACTTGCGGGGCTAACCCGCGAATAATGATATTATTGTTGGGCGTAGTTTCATACATGTACTCATTATCGCTGTCGAAATTGTCTCCATCGTCCAAAGAGCTGGGAGAATATCCTCCGCGACGGCTCCCCTTCTCGCGATCTCTGTAATGCAAAGTTGGTCGCAATCGACACTCATTATCAAATTAAAGGTGACGTTCAAGGGTTCTCTTACCTTCGATCACGATACCGTTCGCGTGATCTTCGTTCTCGATCCCGTTCTCGGCTACGAGGTCTGTAGCGTTCTCTGAAAAGGGGAGCCGAAAGTGATGAATGAAACAAACAAAAAGCTTTACACAGATTGCACAAACCTTTCCCAGCCTCCATCATCATACTCTGGATGATCGTTTTCATCTCTGTAAAGATCTCTTTCATTGCTCCGCTGCCGCGAGCTGTAACGTTCCCTGCTGTACGACCGAGATCGGCTACGGCTGTAGCGACTGTTGTTGCGGAAGCGTTCCCTAAAAACACAAAGAATCCCATCAGTTTTGCAGCGCGATGTCCCTAGGGTGCGCATTCCGGGCGGAGCATGGCCGTTCGGAGGTTCGGTACGGTCGGCGCCTCCTGTCCCCTCAACACTGGCACCGACAGCTGTGCAGAGATGGCCGGTTCTTCGTGCTTGGGGAAGGATCGGGTAGCTGTGTTTTTTCTCGGTTGCTTTTTATTTGCAAGCGCTTACTTCGATCTTCCTCGATTCCCCCGGTCACGCTCATCACGTCGGCTGCGATTTCTATAGTAGCCAGAAGTATCACTGTCTGGGCTCGGTGAGACTATAAACAATCACATTTCAAAGGAAATTATTTTTCGGTCGCATACACATAGGATAATTGGTTTTTATCCACAGCCTAAAAGGGGTTCCGTGTGGAAAACGATGACTCAATCGTTTCAGGGCAAAGAAAAATGTAAATCTAACAAAAGGCTAACGATAGTAAAACAAATGAGCAACATAACGAATCCCCTGCCTAGCCGGCGGACGGCTAAGAAATCATGGCCATACTTCGTAGACGAGAGCACACCAAAAAGGTGTACCAACCAAAGTACTACACTTTCAAAGATGGCAGACTTACAATCCATTTTCGCTGCACTGGCTTCTTGCTGCGCGTTTGTTGTCACGGACTTCCTTCGCTAATTTGTGGCTTACTCTGACCCGATTGTTATGAAACTTTGATTTCCAAATAATTCTCCACGCCGCATCACTATTGTGCGCTGTTCTATTGATTCAATAAGTAACACCGAGAGCATTGAAAACCAAAAAATTACTGCTGCGAATATTGTTTTTCCACTCTACACCCGAAGAGTCACCAACTTTTTCATTCATTGACAGCAAAGCGAGGAACGGACATTGACAGTTCTGCAAAAGCCCTAGCAGCAAACCACTGCCGAATGCGACTGAATCTGCCGAAAAATCAGCGTATTTCTTTTCTAACCTTAATTTTGCATATTATTCGCAACATATTTCACCATTGATCGTGAGTTTAAGCAAAAAAAATATTTAAAAAACAATCATGCAACTTTGTTTTCGAAGCAAGCAAGCTTTGCTTGATATCATTTTTCAATAACTTTATGTTCCGGAGGCAACCTAGCGCGAGATTGGCTACATTTTGTATGGAACCTACTGTTGGCTGCGAGCGTTTTGATGAGGGCCGCGTAAATTCCCTTTGTTGTTCCATTACTGTGCAGGTGTAGAGGTTAATCCATACCACCGGCTAGCGGCAAAGTTCTATCGTCCATTTGAGAATCACGTCCAACGGGCAAAGGACGCGGCCGGGCACGAAAAAGTAAGTAAATTGTTACAAATCGACTGGTTCGCGTTCATTTACCGGATCCACTCTTGGTTTGCGCCTTGAACCTGTTTGAATAAATCGACTCTTTTGGCTTGGGACTACTATCTGCCAGTGAGGGGTCGAGAGAAGATTGTGTCAAGATGTAGGGCTTCCGTCGGAGTGGTGCAAACGTAATGTCCAGAGGGACCTCAGATAGAGCGGGTTTACTCATCGAGTCGGGTTTCCAGCTAAGTCGGTCGCTCGTAAAGTGGGACCGGCCAAAAA
>NW_026454112.1:0-13269 GCF_943734635.1 Anopheles cruzii
TACCAGCGACTCTAGCGCCAGGGAACCGAAGCATTTCGCATCGCCCGCAAAGCCCGCGGCCAACTCGCGCTGGCGCTCGTGCTCGTAAAATAATATTCAAACACCAGCCACCCAAAAACCCCGACGGAACGGAAACCGACCGCCGGTCCCGCCGAGGGAGGGAACCGACAACCTATCCAACCGGCGCAGCGGTGGCAATCGTATCGTAAACTTTGTCCAAACTCTATACGCACCGATGCGACCGCAGTCCCGGCCGGCCCTCTCGGAGCGCTCTGCTGGGTGCCGAACCTGCCGGTTTTATGGGAGAAATTTTATTTCGATGTTTATGTTTTCCGTGGGCTCACCGCACGATGACGACCATCGGCGAAAAACACATCCAGCCCCGTGCCCCGTGGCTGCCGTCAACAGCTGACTCTCGGACGGGCTGGCTCACGGGTCACGCTGGGGATGCTGATTTTATGATCTTATGATTTAATCTATATTCCAATAAAACGCCCAACGGAGGAGGACTCCGCTCGAAAGCTGCATTCCTGCGCGTTGCGTTTTGGGGCCGCAAGTGCAAATCGTGGTCTGCGGTGTCCCGTCGAATGCAAATCCTGCAGAAGGCCCAATCACCACGCGTGACGCCGGCGAAAGCAAGCGCAGAATCGAGTGCGAACTCCACCGAGTGCCGGACCATTGGGGGGGACATTCATAAATAGAGACATAAAATATTGGGTTTTACTGTTATCGCTCGCTGGCTCTTTAGCGGACCGATATGTGGTATTTAATGTTTTGTTTGTGGATCGTAAAAATTTCAATAATATCGCGAAACGCGGCGAAAGGAAACGCACATCGCGGGGTGTCGTGCGGGCACCGCGCGGTACCGGTTTCGCCGCGCACCGGGATCACCGGACACCAGCGGCGGGACCGGCTCGCCAGTGCGACCCCAAATTTATACATCACCTGCTGGGAGCACAGTCCTCTCTCCTGCTCCTGTCCTCTCTCGGTCTTTGAGCCCCTCACTGGGCTATCGTTTACACAAGCCAAGAGACCCACAAGCCAAGGGACCCGTGGATGCGTCAACGACTTTGGGGACAGCCACGACGGCGTGCGAATACTTCCAGCGCGATCATAACTCATAACTCGCGAACCCACCGCAACGTCGTGGAATCCGATCCTCCTGTGGCCGCGGGACTTCCTTCCTATGTGCGCTTCTCCGTGCGAACGGTGAAGTGTCACACGTCACCCCCCATGCCGAGCTCATTCAAAAGGTGAGCTTCTCCCTCGCAAACCTCGGCTCCCGGCACGAGGCTCTGGAAATGGGCAACAAATTTCCATATTTACGGCCCGACGCTGTCCGCGTTGACGGGCTCGACTTGAGACGGTTGGGCTGGGTGCGTGAGTTTTGGCGGGAGTTTGGCGATTTGGCCACATCGGGAACTGGGGCCCAGTGCGCAGCTCATTCACAACCCAAACCCCATTCATAGTTCAGGGTTCTCCAAAGTGCACAGCATCGTGGTGCTACTTCACCGTTTGGAATAGAACGTGTGTCGCTTCCACTGTTTTGTTAGTCATTTCTTGAAATGCTGAAATATCAAAACCCATAAATTGTCCCCTATAAAATAACCTTAATACGTCATCTAAGATATTGTGTTTTTTGTACCAATAATATTCTTCATTTACGGGAACTTATGTGTTTTCTCGGTTGATAACTCTCCCAAGTCTTTATTGGGAAACTGTTTTTGAAAACCCATTTTTAGATAGTTTTCATAAACTCTAAATCAATGAGAATTAGTTCATTGTTGTAGTGCGAACTTCTTAAGACTAATGCAAGCCAATCTATCAATTAACGCATGCTGTTTTTTCAATAGTGTTGTTAATTGGCCAGCAACTAATTTTAACGTTCTTGTTATTCGTGTGGCACTCAAATAACAACAACTTTACACAAATATTGGCAGGTTGCAAAATTACACCTTTGCTAGTAGTATCCACAGTGACTACAGACAGTCAGACTTTGACCACGACAGTTTCAAGCTTGAAATTAAACAAATCACTTCAACATTTCTGTGAAGCCGAGCGGAGCTACCTTATAGCATAACAAACAGTGGAAAGCCAAAAGTGTGGAAAAATGAGTATTTTAGCTTTTTGAATCGCTCTTTTGAGGTGTTGAATGTTAGATTGAGGTTGTAGTAGCAAAATTATGACTATTGAAATACATTTTAATTTCATCTCGTAGACTGGTTCGGCATTTTTGAGGTGAATTTGAGCCCCACGAATACAAGTTTAGTTTAGGTTGATAGTTTTAAGTTTTCAGTTGTTCAAACCATTTTCCTTCGTTTTGCTCTGCAATAAAGCAAATAGAGTAGATTTTATTATTTATGCGCAATAATAACGTGCTTTATTACATGTTTTTATATTCAAAATGAAAAATTAAGCCTGAGAAACGCATGGTGAAGCATTTACAAAAAATTTTGTTGTTTCTCAGCTAGTAAGATGGCAAAAGCTATGAAATATTGTAAACCAATTTACAATTTCAATTTCAATCTAATAGAATAAGCTAAATTAATTAAAACAATCTGGACCAAAGTAATACATGAGCACTGTAGAAAGGACCACAAGACAGACCCGCGATATTTGGCAATATTGTCTAGACGGAATGATATGCGTTTTGGATACTAAACTTGTTGTCGCGTAAATTTAGCTTTTTCTTAATATGTTTGGTAAAATGTTTTCTTCTGTGTCAACTTTCTATTGTATCAGCAAAACTATCATTCAGTAATCTTCTCTAATTTTTTTGGATTGATTTTTGATTACCCAAAGTAAACTTTTCATCCTCGTATTTCGTAAAATCTTTTGAGTTCTTGAACTAAACTTCTTTTCGCTTTCCACTATACCTTAGGATCTATTCAGGCATGAGCCACAAATTTTCAAACAAAAATGTTCATTTCAAAATTATAACTTTTGACACGATTTTTAACCTTTCGTTACAAAAGTTAACGCCTGAATAGGTACTTTAAAGGTTTACTAACGAGTATTTATTTGATAAAATCAAGGTCAATCAAATAACACTGTTTAGTTACACTAAACCATAATCTTGATATGCTCCTATCCACAGCCTTAACCCGCAAGAATTGCTTCAACGAGCGTTAAGCCAGCTGCCAACCCCAGGTGACACGCTTTAATCAAAGCTGCAAAATTGCCGTGCAAATCGATTCGTCTCCCAGAATTACACGAAACAGAAGCCACCGTTACTCAAATATGTGCTCAATGTTTTCTCACATGTTTGGCACTCGGTTTGTCACAACTACACAAGGCATATGACAAAGATTTGTCGAACTGAAAACAAAAAAGCTTGGTATTTATTTGGCGTTGCCTTTGCGATTGATCTGTAACCAGGTACCGGGCCGTCCGATGAAGAAGCTCACCCAACGTAGCCATCTTCACGAAAGTGTCCCTGGTATTTACGCAACTGATTCACTGCTTCTCAGCCCGACCCCAGTGACCGGGGTTTCCGGGAGTGGTCACACATAAAAAGATCTACGATGCTGTAAACAATCGCACTTAATGGCCACCGATGCCACGGCACAGCCGCACGGATCGGATCGGATCGGCAGAATGCAAAAGGCGATCAAATTTCAGCTCCCTGAGTCGGAGCAACGATGCACTTGTTGCTATGGGTATTCGTTCGTTGCTAACTTTCTTTCGCCGAAATTCGTTACCCCAAGGCGTACTGCGATCCGAGCTCCTACTCGGCTACCATGGAAGCCCTCGGGGGGGGGCGTGTAAATTATGGTACCGTTTCGTCACTCGATCGACGCTCGAGGGTGATAATCTGCCCGAAAAACGTGGAGCCAGCGTTCAACGACAGATGACCGATAAAATTACCATAATTGCCGTTCCGCAGGACGAACGGCACGGCCTACGCCGGGTCCATGCCGGGTTCGTGTTCGGGGGTGAATCATTTCTTTTCGCCCAACTTATCGTCGTCGCTGCGATAGGACGAACATGCGCCTTCAGCGCGCGCAAAACGGATTACACCGATTACGTCGCATCCCGGTGACGTTAGGGAGCATTTTATTAATTTTGACACATCCGAGCAATCGGCGTCTCGGACGGGGCAGGGCACGGCCTCGAATCACGGTCATCGGTCATGTCCCAGAAATTAATTGACCCACTTAGCACCCGTTGAGCAGAGCGCAGCCGTATCGACCGTTGCCGCTACTTCTTGGGCTTCTTGGGATTTCTTGGTTTCGTTTCCCCCCTTTTTAACGTCCTCGCCGTCTCTGGGACCGAAGGGGCCATAACAGAGTCATTTAGTTTCTCAGAGCCCACATCCCACGATGCCACCAACAACGGCCGGGCTGGCCGGCCGGAAGATACCGCTCACGATGCGACGATAGCCCCTGCCCGTCCGGTGCGCCCGTGTTCTGGAAGCCATTCCGTTCGTTTCGTTCGTTCTTATCTTTATTAAAAGCTCAGAATACAAATGAGAAGTATCTCGCTGTCCTCGTATATTTCGTTGATGATCAGTTCGGGGCCTCTTTATTTTATTTAGGTTTCCTTTTTTTCGCTGCTGCTGCTGCCCTGCCCACTGTGGCCACTAAACCCTGTGCCCCTTCTTGACAGTTAGTGGAGTTAGCTGTCGATATTCCCGAGACCAGCGGACCAGAAGTAGTGCACGCCGTGGTGCAGGAAGTCGAAATGAAAGAGAAAACGACTTGCCACCAGGGACACCGGAGGTGGAAGTGAGAGCAACAATCACCTCAATCTCAAGGCGTCGGGAGAGTGTCGTTCTCTCGGTTTCGTTTCTCTCTGTTGGCTGTTTTTTTTTTGTTTCATTCAAATTTTTCATATATTCATAAATTACTCGCTGATTAAATAAAATTAACATTCAATTTGCATAATTTTTCGATTCTCAGCTCTTTTGTGGCTTCGTTTTTTTTTCTTCACTCTAATTCACTTATGCTGGTGTTTTGTTTACGTTTGTTTTTGCTTTGCTTTGCTTGCTTCCACGGGAAGCCCGGTTGCGCGAATGGCGGGAAGAAGCCGGTGGATCGGTGGCCGTGGCCCCCGAAGATCCATTCGTCTGACGGTGTTTTGACTGTCGCACCGTTGTTCACAGTTGCGAGCTGTCAAACGAGGTTCCCGGTTCTCGTGTTCCGGGCGCGCGCTTCTGATGATTCTCTTTCGGGCCGGGCCGGGGAATGCAAATACCGGCGTCACATGCTACACCATGCGTATGATTCCGCGGAGCGCTCCTTATCTGGATGTAACCATTTGTCATAAGTTATACGAGCTGCCAAGGGAACCTTGCTCCGCAGGGCACATCGCTCATTAATCCTCGACCGCGTATCGGTGGCTCCGTGGGCCACACGGAATCCGCTCGGGCACTCGGGTGTGTGGACAGCACTTATGCATTTAAATACCCCCGCGGTTGTTGCAATGCGCTGTTACGCTTCAAATGAAAATGGCTTCCGCCGGGGGTTACGCCATTGTTTGACGCACCCAAAACGCCCGACGTTGCGCAAACATTGAAGAAACCCGTAATCCGTAACCTTCGCCACGTCACGGCGTCCGTGCATTTGCATTTTACACATCATATTTTGACAATCGAAAGCAACGCTGCAACCGGAATTCGGAGTCATTTCACCGGCCGGTTGGCCGAGGTTCTGCAATTTGCATCCGAAACGGGGTGACCCCAAACATTCCTCACTCTGAGAGAGACACATTTCACGCACGGCTTCCGCACGCGGTCGAAGACGAAAGAAAATTGGTACCCAGCCAGCCTTCCGAATCGGCGGTTGTTGCGCAAACTAGAAGACCCAGGGCCGCGACTCTGAAATTCCCCGGAAAGCGCCATTCCGATGGACGACTCATTAGCATTGCGGGGTCGCCGGGGAGCATGTTCGGTGTTCGGAGCCTCGTCGAGCGACGGGACCAAAACAGTTTGTCGGCTGCAACGGGCCGTGTCACGGTCGCGGTTGTAATGTGAAGTATGTGCCGACGGATCGAAGTCTTCGACAGCGTTCTCCGGCAACAGCAACATCTGGTTGCGTCTAGCTTGTGATCGTCCTGTTCTAATCGATTGCAAAAGTAACCAAAAACGAGTTCAAAACAATAATTTCACAGACAAAGACCTTAAGACATTGAGACATTGAGTCAAGTCATTGTGTAATTCGGCAATAAATGTTATGGATTAAAATTAAGTGGTATTAAGTGTTTTTAGTGGCTGTTTCCTTTTTCAAAGTTTTGCATATTTCATTTGACTCGAACGGACATTTTGTATGTTTTGTAGAATTCAAGAGTTTGGTGAGATGACTATGTGTGAAAATGTTTGAAAATGTTTTCATGCCGCAACAGACCATGTATCAGGTCTAGACCTATCAATCCGGATTTTGTAAACAGATTGCTCTAGCTGACAATTTGGTCCGCCCAGTTATGCTATTTCGGCAACATTAGCTTGTTTTAACATCAGTCAAATGATTTCATGTCGAAACAAAAATGGGTTTGCAACTTTTCTTTGAAGAGGTTAAACCATTTCGACTTTTGTGACTGAAAATGACGTTTTGTGGGGATCATTATTTTTCTGCTACATGCTGAAGAAAACTGCTACAAAATCGCATCAAATGCTTATCCAGCTTCGACAAACATTGGACAAGCTCTTGGAAGCTTATACTGTTTTGAGGGGTTAACGAAATTTAAACATGGCGATTTTAACTTAACAAGCGTCGGAGGTGTCCAAAACTAGCACGTCCAAAAATACCAGTCCAGCACTAGTTGATGGCTGATAAAAAGTGCCTTCTTGTCTTCTTAGTAACTGTTTCATCTATGTTACTGTTAAATTCTTATATATACGAATATAATAGCATTAATAGCAATTACTAGCTTCTGCATTCCTTTCGCCAGTTGTGTTTAGAATTAATGTTAGTTCTAGTTCTAAATTATGTTAGGCTGTCATCTGTCATTTAGACTACGTTGTTTGTTGACTGTTTTTTGTAATAAACAAAATGTATTAATCATGGTGTGTATGGGGAAATAGAGCCCCTAAAGCATTCTAATTTATCTGACAAAGGAAGCCCAGTTATCTTTAAAAGCCATGTAGGATTTGTCATTATTGAAGTTCTGATTTAATTCATTTCTTTTGTTTCAGCGATTAGAATCTATTGCTACAAAGCACAAACCACAGCAGTGGCTGCATCATCTCTCCTTCTTTTCTTTGGCTCTCTACCGTGATAAGTAATTCTTCATCTATTACCGGCCAATTCCAACCGCCGAACAGTGGCCTACAACGGGAATCGAACCCAGACCAGAGCTGCGTGACAACGACGAGCTCCACCGAGTAGTCTATCAACGGGGCCACCATCTACCTGGGAAAACCCGCTAAATAGTGTCTCATCTTCAGTCACCTATCAGTAACAGGCGGGCGCGCGTGCGGGCGTTTTTTGTTGCAGCTAGGTGTGAAAATTCAAACATTGTTAATAACAACGACGGCACAGTGAACGTTTTACCGCCCGATTCCGATTCTAACTTATGCACAAGGCGACTCACTAACGCGAAACGATAATTATCATCATCCCACTCGAGACGAAGACGACAACGGAATGGAATGTTTATTTGTTATTCCGATGAAAAATTTGCCCTGATTCCGAGAAAACAATAAACTCACCGCGCACTAATCTTTGACTTGCGCGCCTCACGGTTCCGGCTCCTTCTGTTGGTGCGTCGGGGTCACAGCTCAGAGCAGAAAGATATGCTGCCGTTACGGTGCCGCGGGGCCAGGAATGATTTATAAACTGCACACACATGCCAGGGAGATGGTTGGAAGTGCAGTATTTTTTCGGCGGCCAAAGCATAGAACACATCTGCTTCGAGCGTTTCGGTTTGTCCTCCCTTGTCCTGTCGATCATAGCTTCTCTCTCCTTTCTTGAGGACACTCCTGAAGACTACGCGTTCCCTTTACCCTAAGAGGCACGTCCCGGTTCCATTCCCGGGGTGTGGTGTGATTGGTCGAGGCAGTCTCGTAGCCCAGTCCTGCTCCAGCGGTGAGCCAAGCCCCCTGATTCGAGGATCAAATTTCCCTCGAGAGCGCACAGGAACACACGCAAAAAACCGCGCGGACCGAAAACTTGCGTCTTGCGCTTGCTTGAGAACACTCGAGGGGAAATTTATCATTCACCGCCGCACAACCACAGCCTTCCCCACCGCTTTCGGTGGTTCGAGCGAGAAGGGTGGCGAACTGTAAAATATGATATCTAAATTGAGATATCCGTAAATCATGTACCCGTTCACGGAAGACGAATGTCTCGGGCGCAAACATTCATCATAATCCCCTCGCTCGTCTGGCCGAACCGAACACGGATTCGTTCCGGTTTTCGGTGAAGCCACGAGGTGAAGCCGCCGCGGATACGGATCTCCGCGCCGCGCCGAATTCATTACCCTGCGCTTTTGGAGGGCCAGCCAGCCAGTCCGTTTGCTGCCGCCGTCATTTCATTTCATTTAATTTCAGTTTTTTTCATTTTTTTCTCGGTTCGTCCGGGCCCGTTTACGTCCCCCCTCCGGCTTGCCGCCCCAACCCGGGGCTGGGGGAATGATTTATTGTCGTAAATGTAAGCTTTATTACTTTCGGAAACGCGGTGCCCAAGATGCTCGGTTAAATGGCTCGGTCCCAAATCGGCTCTGCGATGTTTCTGCGAACGGGCGAAGGCCGACATTTTGGCCGTTTGCATTTTGTTTGCCACACTCGAAACGGTCCCGACATAAATCGTCTACTCTAGGAGGCTTGTTACTGGCGATTGGCTCAGGTTTTGCGTATCAAGCGAGCTACTTAGCCGCGATTCGAGCAGTTTCGAGCAGTTTTATTTTGGATTGCTTTTCACCCAGTAAGGTCGGTAAGCCATTCTGTTTAGTTCACTTTAACGCTAATGATGGTCGGTACCGAGGTACCGAGGACATTAACGGCTTTCGGAGGACGCATCACTAGTGGCGGTACAAGGAACCATTTGTTTTTTATTTATTTTCATTGTACCAACCAACTTGCAGTCATTTCGATTCAACCAACGGCTTTCGGGCTCCATTTTGTTCAATCGTGCGCGCGCGTGCGCACGTGTGACAGATTTACGACCCCGCAGTTCGCCCGAGTGGCGATCATAACCCCGCCACGATCGTCGCGTATGTCAAAATTTATGGATCAATGTCTGGCCGCGATTTATGGCCACCACAAAATGGCCAGCGAATCGACCGTCCGTACCGGCAATAACCTGCCGATAGGTGGCCGGTAAATAGAGGAAAAAAACGGAGGAACAAACTGCAACAGGTAATCGACGGGACCGTAATGGGTTCCTCGCTAAGCTCCGGAGCTCCTGGCGCGCGGCGCGGGACAGGTTGTTGCAGCTGGAGTGTCGTTAAAAGCTCAGCTCGTTCCGTCGTTTGCGTAAACCCATCCACGCATCCGATCCTTCCTAGGAGTGTGCGATCATTCGCCTCTTGCCCCGGCAAGGTTAGTGTCGCTTTTTACCACCCGGTGCCAGGTGCCAGGTTGTGATGCTCACAAAATCCTCCGTAAACATCCATTACCGGCCGGTGACAAGGAGACGACGGCGACCTTTCGACGGCGTTCGAAAGCTCTCCCACGATTCGTCGAGATTTTTTTTCTTCTTCCCGGAACGAAAACAGACACCCGGCCCTAGGCTCCATTTCACCAGGTTCCCGTAACTTCACGCCGCGGGCCCGCCGGGAGATCATATCGAGCGCCCCAAAACCCGGCGATCACTCACTCACTCACGGCAATAATAACCGTAAATTATTTCTTAAACGATTCCCTAAACCTTTTCCGTGGCGGACCCGTGGAAACGTGGAGGTCCAACACGGATCGTGTAGAGGTACACGACCGATCCATCGTGGACGCCGGGGAGCACAAATCACCGCCGGGGCCCGAGCCCGAAAGAAAGGCCACGGAGGCAGCCAGCGGTGTACGCGCTGAGATCTAAAATTAAGATATTTTTTATTGATTTTCTTATAAAGCGATAGACTTGCCGGGGGACACGAAGCGGAGGCCTCGAGGAGCTGAGAAGGAACCGAGCTACGGAGAACACGGGCGCGCGTGATGGTGTAGTACGATACGCGGCGCAACCCGGCTAAGGATCGGGAACCTCCTCTTGCCTACGGGTCTTCCGCGACCCAATCCGGGTCCGGGGTGATGTGTGTGCACGATAGGAATCTGATAAACGCTAAACAACTCACTAAAACGACACAAAACCCTCGGCCCGGCCGAAGGTCTTGTCCACACGGCTTGTTTCGGAGCGTCAACAAGGCGCTCGGTTCCCCCGGAACCTGTCGCCGAGAACCTCCCGCGGGGGAACGCAACGGGTTTTCGGGGCGACGATTAAACGGCGATCGTCCTCCCGGAAAGCTCTCTGTTCGCTCCTCCTTCGCCCGGATCGGTAGCGAACGATCAAGACAAGATCAAGGGATGGGAAGGAAGCCCAAGAGGCCCAAGGAACTGTCGCCCGACCCGGAGACTCGATATAAAAATGAACGCTATATTGAAATATAAATTAGCCACTGATGGAACGGGGATTCGGGATTAATGGCAATCCCGGGCAGGCAGCCGAGAAGCTTCTTAGCCAGACCGCAGACCGGGAGCGATACGGATTTTCGGTCCACTTTCTGGTGGTCGGTAAAATGTCTGATTTACGACCCAGCGAGGGCCTTCGCACGGCCATCGCTCGTCCTCTGACGGGCGGGCTCTCGGGGGCTCTAATTTATAGGGCGAGGCCGGAGAAACGTGATACTCGCACAAGGTCGCCGCCGCTCGGCGTCGCGCGGCGACTAATCGGCAAATTCCGATCGTGACTCGTGCGTTGCACGTCGACCGGTAAGATATGGTTCCCGGCTCCGTGAGGCTCTGGGCCATCCATCCATCCATCAGAGGGGCGTTGGCAGCAGAGGGGCACATAAACAACACCAGCAACAACAACAACAAGCGACCTCCGAAACGGTTGCAAAACGGTTGATGGCACGTTTGAGGGCAAACTGCAACAAGGCGAAAGTGCAGCAGCAGCATAAATCATAGCAGCGATCCTGCCAGGCGAGTGTCGCCAGGCAGCGATCCGCACGCAGAAGACGCGCACAAAATTGTGTAGTGTGGGGGCACTGGCCCGAGGGGGGTCTGCCGGGGGGACCGGCGGGGGCAAACGGGCGGCACTCGGTTGCCACATCGCAATCTCGTTACAGATGATATATTTACACGTGTGTTATGCTATTTTCGTGTTACTGTTCGCTGTCGCGGGGCCACGGACCACGGCCGGCCGTGGTCCGTGGGCCTCAGGGGTGCGCGAGCGGCATATGGCGGATGATAAGGATCTTCGGGTGGATCTTACCCACCGAGCCCGCAAGATATCCGATTACGATTCGTAGCGCCGTAACCCGTGTTTCGGAACTTCAGCAGGAACTTCCCCGGCCCCGGCCACAGCGTGTTCGCCAGCGCAGATGATCGCGCAGATATGCGTTCCCATGCGTCGCTTGCCCTCCCACACCCAACCCACCCAACCCACGGAGGATTTGGGGCCGTTCGGTGCCGGCCGGCCGGCGAACCACTTGATGGTCGATGACCCCCGCTGCGTAAATGCAAATCCACGTTTATGGCGTGCAGTTTATGGCGCCCGCAAGCGCAGACATGTGCGCCCCGGCCCGCCCAAGGGTAATCATAAAAGACCGTTGGAGTCCGGACCGGGCCGGGACATCGTTCGAAGCCCATGCCCAAATCCAACGGATCTACGGATTTGGGGAACCTCGAATCCGTCCCCATCCGGACCGTAATGGAGACATAAACTGAAGACTGGCCCGTCTCGAATGTTGTAATAAATTTATGATTGATGACCGTTGCAGGAACAGGACCCCGGCCGCTCATACCCAAATCCCCCGAGGGTTCAGCCATCAGGCAACTTAGTTGCTTCAGTTCCGTTGTCCAGTTCGCGACCACCGCGCGGCCCGGCGCGGTTCCCAGCGGTAGGAAAACAAGCAACAAACACACACACACACACACACCAAGACCTCGACCCGGAGGGGTTGACAAACCGCGGGTATCCTTTTCGGGGCCCCGGTTCGAACCCATCCGTGCGTGACACTGTTTATCCTTAAACAAATACCGATAATTATCGAATTTATTCAATTCACCACTCGTCACCCGGGTGGTGGAAAGGCCGGGTTCTGGCGGTGGGGTCTGGTCCGAGGGGGGACCCCTGCCGTGCCGTGCGTGCTTCGTTGCGATCCGTTGGTGCGCGAACAAACCGGAACAAACCAACTCACTCGCGCGCGCGCTGCAGACCCTCTCGATTCTCGGGGCTCTCGGGATTCGGGTTCCGCGTGGCCACCTCAACAAAGGATCACACCACACACACACACACACATACAAACAGAACCGTATGTTTGTTTCCCGAACGCCCCGAAGCCCGCCGATGATGTGATTGACAATCCGACAAATCCCAGACCCCGGGGAATCCGCACCGGAGAGGGGCTTCGATACCGGCGCATTATCTCCGCGGGGAGTCCCCCACCCGTGGGCCACAAAGGGTCAGAGGGCGCGCCCGGCGAAACCGACCAAACAACCCGGTCCGGCAGGACGCACATTTCCGGCTGGGAACTCCGGGGCGTGTAGATCCTGGCAGGGCTGGGAAAAACGATTGGACGCTTGAAGGAGCGGGTTGGTCGGGAGGTCGGGCATTTTGAGGTTTTCCTCCAGTGGATCCGGATCAGACTCCGGATCCGGCGCCGGAGGCGAAACGCCGCCCGCCGTGGCCAACTCCGCCCGAATTCGAGCCACCGCCTAGCGTTCCCAGAGATTCGAGTCAGTGAGTGAGTGAGCTGTGAGCGACACGACGCAGGGAAGCAACCCCCGGGGGGTTAAGGGGGGTGGAGAAGACCAGATCCAGGTGCGCGGCCAAGCGAAGTGATAACTCGCCGGGCCACGGGTTAATGACGAATAATGAGATTCGGGTCCATAACTTACGGCCCGAAAGAAATGGCAGAGATTTCACCGGCGAGGAGATCAGGACGATAAGGACGAGATCCCGCGATCCGGGCGAGATTCGGCGACATACCTTTGCGCCACATTCCACCGCGCCGGTGGTGGTTCGATAAAGTCTTCGTTCGAGTCCACGAGTCGGGAAGTCGGACGAGGCATTTGAATAAATTGTCGATTTGGCGCGAATGTGGCCGAAAGCCCGAAACCAGCAGCGGCAGAAGCCTCATCGATTTGCGGCCGACCGAACGTTGGAAAAAAGGTGAAGC
>NW_026454113.1:0-13245 GCF_943734635.1 Anopheles cruzii
GCAGTTAAAACAATGGAATTTTGAAGGAAACATGATCAATTATTTAGCAAATTTTCTCAAAGACAGGTATTTCAAAGTGATAATAGGACAAACCTTATCAACAAAAACACTACAGGAAAACGGAGTTCCGCAAGGAGCAATATTATCACCCTTACTTTTCATAATTAGTCTACAGTCCATCCTACAATCTATTCCAAACCACATTAAAACGTTCCTCTACGCGGACGACATAACCCTTGTCTCCACTCATTACTACTGTGACTGTGCAAGATATAATCTTCAAACAGCACTAAACAATATTTATAAATGGAGCAGAGAAACAGGATACGATATTTCAGCTCCTAAAAGTAAATTCATGGCTCTATGCCAAAAACAGAAAGCTCATAAGAAAGAAAGACCTCTGCATTACAATAATAGCCAATTACCATCTGCAAAAAACATTAAAATTCTAGGAACCTTTTTCGACAAAAAACTAAACTTCCTAGCAAATTGCAATAATCAAAAAGCAGCCACAAAATCCCGGATAAACCTTTTTAAAATGTTAGGCTGTGGAAAACACAGAGCTAATCGTAAAACCCTTACTACTATTTTTAATAATTGGTTTGTCCCGAAACTCCTATATGGAGCAGAAGCGTTCAGCTTTGGGGGCACTAAAGTAACGAAACGTCTTCAACAACCCTATAATAATGCTGTTAAAATAATCTCAGGAGCCTTTTGCATTAGTCCTAACGACTCCATCCTGTGTGAAATAGGCCTACTCCCTCTACATTTAGTACTACTAAATAAACAAATCGACACCATAATAAGGCTACTAGAGAAAAATCATAATCCTACCAATCTTCTTGAAAGGACTAACCAAACTCTCAGCGAGCTCAATTTACAAACAATACCTGAAATACAAAATCTACTAAGATTAGGAGATAGACCATAGAACCAAACTCCACCCAAAATAGACTGGGCCGTAAAACATGAATTAAAAAAGAGTAGCAATAATAACCTTGAAGCACATCAAATTTTTCAAACCGTAATCAATCAAAAATACAAAAATCACAAACATTACTACACAGATGGTTCAGTTAGTTTAGACAAGGCAGGATGTGGAATACATTCTAGTACGGAAAACCTGTCAATTAGACTTATAGATCATACTTCAATTTTTACGGCTGAAACTATCGGCCTTACTATTGCTGCGAAAGTAAACAATACAAACCAACCAAGCGTAATTTTCACTGACTCAGCCAGCGCCTTACAAGCTCTTGAAAGCGATCATACAAATAATCCTTTCACTCAATTTCTAGAAAGTTTCCTAACACAGAACAAAACCCTTTGCTGGATTCCTGGGCATTCTGAAATACAGGGTAACACAATTGCGGACGAACTAGCTAAAATGGCGAGGTCTAACAGTGACATTACTGACATGAAACCAACCAGACAGGACATAACACCAATACTCAGAGCTAACATCCACCAATCCTGGCAAAGCGAATGGCAAAACAAATCAAACAGACAACTCAGAAACATTAAAACAACCACCTTTCCCTGGATTGATAATAAGTGCCAAAATACACAAAGGAAACTAACCCGCTTAAGAATAGGATATACAAAATTAACACACGAATTCAAACTAAAAAGATCTGATCCACCTAAATGCAATCTCTGTGGGGTACAAGTAACAGTGGAACATCTACTTTGTGTTTGTCCAAGTTTCTCAGCAGAGAGAAACATCTGTAAACTAGATAAAGACTTCTCGAAAATATTATCAAACAACCCGAACGAGGAAAGAAAGTTACTAAATTTCCTTAAAAGGACAGGTCTATACCCACTAATATAATCACATCATTAACAACTACCAGCACTCAATAATATAGAACAAGGCATCACAATAAAAAGTTTAAATAAACCCCCCCAGAATTATCAAGTTCCTTCTCTAAATATAATTCAAAACTTAAAATAACAAAAACTTTTAATAAGTTTATAAATGTTCCTATCTTAAATGATCTAATCATGTAGTCATTATATTTTTTTCTACTCATTTATAAATACTCACCTATTTTACCTTTTTTCACTCTTAAAGATAAACACTAGCCTACATTACTATACTCTAAGAAACATCTAATATACTCCAAATTTTTTGAGAATCTCTACGAGAAATTTTTCAGGACTTTTTCTAAATACAACCTTCAAAACCATAATCCAGTCTACTAGTCCACTAAGCTACAAGAGTCTTACAAAGAAAGAAAACTCATGGATACCCCATCAAATCATCAATCAACTTCTCCACGGAAGCTTCAAATAATAGAATCTTTTTCAGTTTCAACCCAAAGACCCATTTTATGTCAGTTCTAAACTCCCAAATCAGTAATCAGAATCCAGCCTACTAGGTTGCCAAAAGCGAACATAGGACCGACCAGGAAGGAATAAACATCGTCAAAAACCACCCCATCAAAACCATCTATAAATTTTGGCTGCAAACGCATAAACCAAATGGACCTTTTCAGGTTCACCCCAAACAATCACAGATCTTCAAAGAATATGGAAACTCGAAAGAACTTAAATATGAATTTAAATATGAATTATATATGAAACAGAAACTTGGAATAAAAATTAAAATGAATTCTAATTAACTAATTAATAACCAAATTAACACTAAAACTAACACCAATCTCTTCAAAGGATAGGAATAGAAAATAGGAAATATAAATGGATGCCAGAACCTCACATTTTGTTGGAACACTTCATCTCCCAATCCTTCCTAATCGACACAGGTAGAGAAGATTTAGTGAAACGGAATGCCCCACAAGTGTGGAGAGCGCCATTTCATTAACCCTTTACACAGCTAGAGTTATTTTAGTGAAATGGAATGTCCCACAAGTGTGGAGAACACCATTTCGTTAACCCTTTGCACAGCAAGTAATACTTTACAGAAATGGAAATCAAATGCCCCACAAGCATGGAGTGCGCCATTTCGTTAATCATTTACAACATATGACAAACAACGGACTAACGAACAGAATGACAAACAAAGGAAACTAGCTAACAGACTAACAGAACGAAATTACGAAAAGATTTGACCGATAGACATACAATTTTAAGAAACAGATACTAACAAATTAATAATCTAACAGACAACAGACGGACACAGAGACAAATGGTGCCTCATCCCAAGGCCCAACAGTGGTTATTATTTCTTCCCGTATGTTTTTTTATTTTCATTATATATTATAATTTTTTCATGCCCTCATCATCATCATCATCTTACTTTTACTCGTATTATTTTATTATTTACCCCATTTATTTTATTTCACACTTTATAATTTTGTTTTCACTCATTATTATTTTACTTTACGTTACCGTTTTAGATTTCGGCCTGACAGTGTGTTGGTTGTATTCTATCACTTAATTTCTTAAAACCATTTAATTTCTCCAATTCCCTTGTTTACGGGACGAGGCATCAAAATTCTATCCCATAAATATAGGTCACCAGACAGTTTTGTTCGACTCGCCGAAGTTGCGGATGGCTGGCTGTGGATCTGCGGTTTTGGCGTCCCCCTGTTGCTGCGAGCGTCGTTTCCGAAAGGCAAATGGTGGCTGGCAATCCCAACGGGATTTTTTTGGAAAAAGAGTCACAACTTCTTCCTTAGCAGTCGCTTACTTCAAAGTTAACGCTAGCCTCCATTTCGCCTAACCAGCGGTTTCCTGCAGCGGCGGTTTGTGCGGGCAGCCGGGAGGCTGTGAACCGTCGGATTCGAGCCGGGAGGCCAGCTGGAACGACCGGGAGGTCATTTCAGAGTCACCCTTCACCTTTCGGACCTTGCCGACGAACCAGAATCACCAACTCACTTAGAGTTGGTTTTTTCCGTTACTTCAAATAAGAGTTCACTTCAAAAACCTTACCGACAAATCATAGTCTTCAGCTCACTTAGAGTTGGGGTTTTTCCATACTTCCGGTACTTCTAAAAAGAGTTTCACTTTCTTTGGAGCCCTTGACAATGACCCATAGTTGCCGACTCCTTCAGAGTCGGGGTTTCGTCGTACTTCAAACCTTTCCAGCTGGTGAAAGCCTTGCGGAAAAGCCAGGGTTTGCATTGCTCTGGCACTCTAAAAGGCAACTAGCAATAGGTTTAAGGCTTAGTATTAGATTAGTAGTTTTGTAGAAAGAGACAAATGTTATGCTATTGCAGCTCAACGTCTCTATAATACAAAAACAGAACAGAACAGAACAGAGAACATGCCGCGTACCGAGCAGGCCGCCCGTAAGTTGACCGTTGGCATGGCGCCGCGCAATGGTGACCGGCTGGAGTGAAGAAGCCGCATTGTTACCGCGCCGGATTCGTCGCTAGCAAAAGTCGACGGTGCTGGTCATCCGCAAGCTCCCGTTTCCAGCGGTTGGTGCGTGAGATCGCGCAGGATTTCAAGACGGACCTGCGTTTCCGGTGCTCGGCCGAAAGTACTCGATAAAAAGTGAAGAAGGAAAGTGGTTGCAAAGTTGAAGGTGTCCCGAAAATAGGAGCATTGAAGTGTCTGGTAAGTAAAGAGAGTGCAAATGAGTTAGTGAGTGAGTGAGTGAGAGTGCTAAGAGTGAGAGAGAGTTCTTTGGGTATTGGACACGAAGCTTCAAAATTCGCCGACGCCGTTGCGGCACGAAGTTGGGAACACCCCGCGGGCAAAGCGTTTCAAAAATTCGTCCGTCGCGCGATATTTTCCCCCGTTCCTACCCCCTCGAGCCCACAACCTCACTCTGTCACAGGCCCAGCGCAACACCGGGTGTTGCCATTTCATTCGCTCCTTCGAACATGTTTTTCCTTTCTCGCTCTTCGAATCGACGCGTCATTTATGCGCATGCGCGGCCTCCGTGGACATAACACTTCGTGCAATAAGTCCCGACACTAACTATGAAATGTTTGAAATGAAAACTATGAAAAACTATGAAGTCTATGGCTAGTCTCGGGACTCATTGAACGATGTCTTACGTGGTACCCAACGCGGTGTATGTGTGTGCGTTGGCCATTCAACTGTCAGTTCGGTTTGTTTTGATCCCAAGTCCCAAGCAAAGTGATGACGCCTCAGGGCCAGCCGCAGTAAGTACGTTAAAAAGTGTTGTTTTTTTAATTTAATTCAGTGCTATTTTTATGTTTACAGTTCGCCAAATGTCTGCAGAAGGTAGCTCCGAAAGAATCTGGTAAGTATTGCAAGTATTTTTGGCGATCAGAGTGATCAAAGATCGCTCGTCATGTACGCGCACAGTTGCGTAGTTTTACAATATTAATCTATTTCTTTTGCTCATTGTAGCTGCAGGAGGATGCCGTAAATGGTTGTAAGTAAGTATTGTGGCAGTGTTTAAACAATTGTGCAGTGTTTAAAGTGTTCATGGGTCCTTTTTTTCCAATTACAGGTACAACGAAGTGAGCTGAGCGACGTCCCGTCTCGAGAAGGAAGCGCGTGAAATGGTGCCGTAGGACGCTGGAGAAGTATAGTGATGTACATGTGATAGATATAGTGGTGTTTTTATAGTGTTATACGATTTGTGAGAAATAAAGGTTTTAAAATTTTAACCCAATTTGTCGCGTATATTTAGATCCGAAACGGGAGGGCTATGGCGGGGTGGAAGGGGGAGGGTACTGGATGAAGAGAGGTCGGGGGACACACACACCACTAAAGCGTTGATGAAGCGTTTCAGCGCCGGGCAGAAAAACGCGTCTTCATATGCTCGTTAAAAATTCCTAATGCAGCCGTTATCCAGCCGGTTGTAAAGCCGTCGCATGACAGATTTTGCCCGCTGGGCAATATGTGATGTGTAGCAGGGCGTGGAAAAAATGGCGGCGCACGTTTAAGTGATGCGTCTCGAAAGTAGCCATCGTTTAAAAGCAAAAACACTTTCAGCGCCAGTTTCAGATAAAAAATTCTGAAGCATCGAGCATTAATTCTTTCCAATTTCCATACATGTGTGCGTGTGCTGATGGTGGTGTGCGACGCATCGCAGTGTGTGGACCGGGCCTTACACTCATACAATCGCACCGTGCATTGCCATTTTAACTCGACAATCGTCGAGTATAAGCAACAGTTTTTGTTTCAGTTTTTTTTATCGTACCTATCGTCCCGATGCTGAACAATCCTTGTCGCTTCTAATAGCCGGCTACGGAACGCGAAGCTTCAATGTGTTTCGTGTCCCAGTGCAATTGTATGAAATTGTAAATTTTGTATCTCCTGATGTGCTGCGTGATGCTCTGCAATGGGGTAGAAACCGACGCCTCTCGAAGGATACTATAGGCTCTTCTACCCAACTCCTCCTAAACACGTCCAAGGCGTGCAGAGTGGTAACACATTTTCCGCAGATCCAACCATGGGCTGGGTATGGAGACTCCCCAAGGCTAAGTGGCTAAGTTTAGAGGGGTCTGGGGGCCTCGTTGTTCGTTGCCGTTGCCCCCCTAAGACTAGTTGGGATCTTACAAATCACGCTTCACGATCTTAAATGCCTTCATATCAAAGCATTTAAGTTTCTCATTCGCATGTGCGTGCGGTTCCTTGTTACTCAACACATGAACTTATCTTAACTGGGATTTGTATCCTTTCGGGATTCCATGATGTCCCGTCGAAACTCGGGGTCTTCCTAGGGAGAGATCAGTTTTCTCTATCCCCAGTTGATGCGTGCCTATACTCGATTATTTGACTTCGATAATTTGCGGTTTTCAGTCACCAATGACTTTAACTGTCACCAGACTCGAACTGAGTCTTTAAAATCCCGCCTGGAGCTGATGTTGGACCAGGCGGACTTTGGATCCTCCAAAATAAAACGATCTTAACACTTCCGACGTTCGTTTCAACAATGTTCGTCCAATCGCCTCCTAAGTTTTTCGTTTCCTTTTCTTATTTATAGTCAGATGCCGATTCCCCGGTTCACACAACTAGCAAATTATGACTTCAAGTGTGTATTCACTTTATAAAAATGATAAAACAAGTTTACTAATTTTAATTGTAAGCGATAAATGGCTTTTTATACATTTTTATATAACAAAACACTTCATGTTCCCCACTTTGTCGGATACAATTTCTACATAGGTACATTTTTCGCTCAACACACTTTCCGCATTTACTTCTTTTGTATGCATTACAAATATATTTAGTCTTATTGTCATTGCAATATCCAATCCAATGCAATATATCAATATTAAGTCTTATTGCCATTGACACCATTTGCGTACAGAAAGCGTGCCACTTGTCGTTGGAAACTCAGTTCTCTGTGGTTTTTGCATTGATGTTTGAAATTCGGAAGCAAGTTCTTCTGCTAATCGAACGAGAAAGTCTTTCCGTGAAATGTTTTCCCCTGTTGCGTATCTGTACAATATCCGGCTATTGATTGTATAAACGTGTCATGCAGTATTTTTAGTTTGCAGCTTTTCGTCAGTGACCTCTTGTTTGCGCGTATAGTTCCAACCAACTTAGCCTTATTGCCAAAGGAATACTTGTAAAAAAGTGATCGGTTGTTACAGTTCGTCCCCTCATGGTACATGGTATGGTATATCCCCTTTTTTTGTATACTCGCTGTTGGGCTTCCAAGTTGCTCCGGTAGTTCTTTATCAGTTTTGTTCTCTTTCCATCGAAGTCGCGAAAATGTGGTTGTTAATCAGACCTTTGAACATTTTCAAGTCTACCAACTAACCGTTGTTCCATATTCTCATTTCGATCATCGATCTGTTTGCTCAACAAGGTTTCGTACTTTAGCGCTTCATACATTTATTCAAAACCTTTCAACCAACCAACCATGATGTACCACGTTCAATGTTCTCGTGTGCATTCACTTTTCCGAAACTGGCCATAACTCAGAATGCTTTGAACTAGCTAGTTGCTCGCGAGGTACGCCCGATTACCGAAGAAAGGTCCTGTTCAAAGTACTGCTTAGATTCCCGTTCATAATGTTCATAATAATTATAATAAAAAGAAGATCGCGGTTGTTATAAGAACGCGGATTATTTAATAGCTGTTGTTGGTGAAAAAAATAATAATTAAAAAGAACGAGCGTAAAATCTAAACTCATCGAATGTGTGACATGAACAGTGATGGCGAATACCAAATCGAAGAGCACCTCGGGTTCGCGGCTTCAAACTCCGGATAAGTTGACATTATTCGTGCATTGTTAAACAAGACTGCTTGGAGAAATTGAGAGTTTCGTTGCGGCACGAAGCTGGAATCAATATGTGATGTGTACCAGGGCGTGGAAGAATTGGCGGCGCACGTTCAAAGTGTTCATGCAACCATTCAACAACAACAGTGTTCCTGCAACCATTCAAGCTATTCTGCCATATTATCGGTGAGTGTTAAGAATTAAGTATTTAGATATTGTTCGATCTTTTCGCGATTGATTATGATACGTTATATCCTTATGTTGTTTTTTTTGCTATTCTTGATATATGCTTTGCATATACCGGACATTCGCTGCTAGATGCCGCATGTCCAGTATCTTGTCTTGACTTTACCAATACACAATTCACGCATTTAAGGGACGATGAACCACAGTCTACAGTACACCTGAAGCAAGCTTCATTGTTCTTGCAATCAGTGGCCAAAGTGCCCACATCGGAAGCATCTCATGACGTGAATAGCTGTGTTAATGGCACAGCTATCAAAACCTATTTTAACTCTCCCTGAGTCTTTAATTTTCATTGTCCAGTCCAGTTCGATTCGATCGATTCGTTCGATTACATTTATTGCATATCTGAGAGTTGTGTATAATATATTTTATTTGAGCAGTCAACTTGGGGAAATAATATCTTTTGAGAATTTGTGATCTATTTTCTTCCTCCTCTAATTCCTCCATGTGCTCTATTGTGCTCCCTTCGGATGATATCCGCTTTGGTCATCTGGTCATTGGTACTTAGTATATCTTCAAGCGGCATAGCGATTGATGATAATTCGTAGATTGTTGTTGCTTAAACTGTATTAGTGCAAGTCTCTTTAATCGCTTTAGGTGCTTCAAATGCATATTTGATCACGGAGGAGTGTTCGATCGATCAGGGGTGTATCAGTGTAGGGGACCCTCGATCAGGGGCCGGATGAGCGTTCAGCACCCTGTTATCGCCGTACTTTTTCACGTAGCGTCAGGCGGTGTGTCGTTCGATGGTTGTGCTCACGTTGGTGAATCGGTTCTCGCTCAGCGTGATGGTGGGTCGTAGCGTCGGTCGTCTCCAAAAACCACGCGGTTTTTCACTTCGTTGAGTTTTTTGGGGTTCACTAACTGGTCACTTCACTTTTTTTTTTCATTTTGGGTCACCAATGTAAGTGTCACTCTTGGTGCAATGACACCTACTCGTTACTCGTATCACAGAATAACCGTGTGGTTTTATAAGTCACGTATGATTCGTTTTATTTGTATCACAGGTTAATCGCGTCGTTTGTCGAATGTGCCCCCGTTGGGCTTCTCCGCTATCGCTGACAACGTCCGTCGCAACAATGCCTGTCTAATCTCTTCATTTCTTTGTTCTTCTTCCATTTCACAAAACCGCGCTTGTTTTTCCAACCTCAATACCCAGTCACTGAATGCCTCATTTCCTTGCATGGCCATTTCTCTCAGCTTTATGAAATAATAAAGACCGAGGGAAACACCTCGACACATCACACATACCACTGAAATACGCATCCAGTGCCTGCACTGTTCTGTCATAACTGCCTTCCTTATCTTCCTTGGCCTCGATTACCGACAATAGGTAATTGCCCCCGAATATTTTCAACGCATTCAACCTACTTCTTTGTGACGCAACGCCCTTGCACTCTACAATCCTGTTGGCGTTAAACGCTTTTCTTTCCTTTCAAGAACTTTAGAACCTTTTTCGAGCTCCTTCTCAAACTATATTTTTATATCAGCTTGAAGCGCTGAAAAACGTGTTCCTCTTTTTTCTTTGTTCCCCACTGACTCCCCGACTCACTGACAGGCCTTTTGACAGTTCTTTTTTGGGCCATTTCTTTGGGCCTTCTTTGGGTCGATCACAGGGTGAACCGAACTTGTTGTCAATGTCAATTTATCTTCCTAACATTCTCCCCACCGTAGAACTGCCCAGAACTGGAGAAGTTCCACCACCTCCGACTTCGAGTACTGCCAGCTTCGCTACCGGCCTCTTGTAAATTCCGCTGCTAGTTTGAACCGCTGCTTGTCTGACGATGCCGTCCTTCCCAGCAAATGTTTCCAAGACTCGTCCTCGGGTCCATTTTTTTCGGCTGCTTTCGTCGATGATGACCACTAAGTCTCCCTTGGTTATATTCTTGGTGGGCAAGAACCATTTGGTTCTTTTCGTAAGAGTGGGCAGGTACTCCGTTGTCCAACGTTTCCAGAAGCGGTCCAGATTAACTGTGATTCCAGCCCAGGCTCTAATCGCCGTCGCTTTTCCAGATATGTCACCCTGGGATGTCTTCCGCTCACCAGAGGATGCTCCTAGCAGGAAGTGATTCGGCGTTAAGGCTTCATGCTCCTCCGATTCAAGAGGGAGGTAGGTCAACGGTCTGCTATGTAGGTGTAGGTGTTAATTGTAGGCAGCTGACAGCACAGGAGCCGAAACGGGGACTCTCACGGTAGAGAGGCGCGGGATGACTGACAGCACGAGTGATAATGGACGTAACACGAGAGTACTCACGATGAAGCGGCGCACTACAGCTGACAGCACGACGATGGACACGCGAGAGTCATTGCCCTTCACCGAGGTACGCTGCGGAGCTGCACAGGATCGTATGGTGCTTTGCCCGGCAGTGCTGGCACGTTTTGTCTGAAGGACAATCCGTTGCTTTGTGCGAGCGCGAGAAGCAATTGATGCACTTGCCTCTCTCCATGATATAGTTTACGCACTCCAACGCCGAGCGCGCCCGCAGCTCCGGGCAGAAGTTGCTCTCGTGACCCATTTTGTCACACGCGTAGCAACTTCGCTTTGTCTTTGCGTCCCCGCTGGCACGTGGTGCTGGCAACGTCGCGGGCGTCGGCGGGGTCTTGGGCGTCGGCGGGGTCCTGGGCGTGACAGCCACGAAGGCTGTCCTGCACGGCGTGGAACGATTTTGGGAGGGCTTGGGGCCGGAGGCACGTGAGCCTGGTTCCCGCGACCTTTTTGGCTCATAATAGAGCTGGTTGGCCATCTTGTCCAGCTCTTCCCGGAGCTCTTTCCACGTGGGAATCGCTTGCTGGTCTGCCCGGCGAGCGACTCTGGACAGGCTTTCCTCGTCTAGTTTACTGAGCACGATGCTCACGATGAGCCCGTCCTCGATGGCTGAGGCCACGTTAGCGGTCGCGCTAGCGATCCGCCGGGCTGACGTGATGGCCGTCTCCACCACGTCTATGAGCCGCATCAGCCCGTTCGGGCACGCGCTTGTTAGCCGTGGCGCTTCGATGATGGCACGACAATACCCCAGGAACGCCACGCGCTTCTTATAGAAACGCTCCTGGAGCCGTGCCCACGCGTCCGCGAACGGCATCCCCACGCTCTCGAAAGCTTCGGCGCTCTGCCGCGCCGGGGGGAAGCCGTCAAAGCATTGCAGAAGGTACG
Source organism: Anopheles cruzii (assembly GCF_943734635.1). Lineage (NCBI taxonomy): Eukaryota > Metazoa > Arthropoda > Insecta > Diptera > Culicidae > Anopheles > Anopheles cruzii. Next base: position 11,517 of record NW_026454113.1, read on the forward strand.
CGTATCGAGTTGCGTTCTCTGGCCAGCCGCTGAGCCGCTTTTCAAACCTGAAGGCGAACGCTGGCCACTCCAACGGATCGCCTCCGAACTTTGGCAGGTCGATCCTCGGTAGATGTTCCTGCTGGGAGTCTGCGACAACGGTGTCCATCATGGAGATGGACGCCGCGTCCGCCTTTCGCAGGCGGCCCAGCGCCACCCGTGCGGTGGCGTACGCATCGCTAACGGGCCTCGCCGCTGCGAGGTGCCCGATTTTGCCTCTATCCGCGACAGGCCGGCGCACCCGTCGCGGTAGAGGCCTTCTAACGTCTCCAGCCTGACCGGCACCATGTCGTCCTCCATGGTGCCGGCCTTCGCGTCGGCGCTGAGGGCCCACATGGCTTCCTCTAGCGCGAACAACGCATCGTTCTCGCATCGTTCATTGCTCTCTGTGGGCCATCTCGTCCTTCCTCAAGGAGCTCGTTAAGGCGATCTAGGATCACCTGCTCGAACACTTTGGCGACACCATTAAGCATGCAGAGCGGCCGGTTGGAGGAGGCCTGCCTTGGTGGCTTTCCCGGTTTCGGGATTAGCACCAGTCTCTGCAGCTTTCATTCATCCGGGAAGGTCCTGTCATCCATGCAGGATTGCAGTAGGCGCTGGAACGTCGGTCCGTATTTCCTCGGAGCGCTAGAAGCGGCTGATTTCGACGGTGCAACTACGGTCGCCAAGATTACACGCAGACTAACCAGCGCCTGCAGCAGGGCGATGCCTTGCAAACAGACTGGTAAGCCCGTGTACTGGTGGAACCCTGAGATCGAAAGGCTCCAGAAGCGTTGCCGGTGGGCACAGAAGCGAGTGCACGTCCAGGCTTCAGCAGAAGAGCGCAAACGGCTAGGACAGGAAATGAAGGAAGCAAAGCGATTGCTCACACATGCCATCCGGCGTAGCAAGAAGAGCTGCCTCGAAGAGCTGTCGCGATTGCTGGATGGTAATCCATTCGGTGACTCGTTTAAGATCGCCATGAGCTGAACCCGAGGGAGCAGATTACCACCGGAGGTTGACTTCGACGTTTTGGAAAGGTATGTCGATGAACTCTTTCCCCGTCACCCTCCGATGGAGTGGCCTGAATCGGAGCCCAATACGGAGAACACGCTACGCCCGGTGACGCAGATGGAGTTGCAGCACATCGCTATCTGCATGAGCCCGAAGAAAGCACCAGGCCGTGATGGCATTCCAAACGTGGCAATCCGCGCCGCACCACTGGAATACGGACCGACGTTCCAGCGCCTACTGCAATCCTGCATGGATGACAGGACCTTCCCGGATGAATGAAAGCTGCAGAGACTGGTGCTAATCCCGAAACCGGGAAAGCCACCAAGGCAGGCCTCCTCCAACCGGCCGCTCTGCATGCTTAATGGTGTCGCCAAAGTGTTCGAGCAGGTGATCCTAGATCGCCTTAACGAGCTCCTTGAGGAAGGACGAGATGGCCCACAGAGAGCAATGAACGATGCGAGAACGATGCGTTGTTCGCGCTAGAGGAAGCCATGTGGGCCCTCAGCGCTGACGCAAAGGCCGGCACCATCGAGGACGACATAGGGCCGGTCAGGCTCGAGATGCTAGAGGGCCTCTACCGTGACGGATGCGCCGCCCTGTCGCGGATAGAGGCGAAATCGGGCACCTCGCAGCGGCGAGGCCCGTTCAGTGATGCGTACGCCACCGCACGAGTGGCGCTGGGACGCCTGCGAAAGGC
>NW_026454114.1:0-13193 GCF_943734635.1 Anopheles cruzii
TGTTGTAACCACACGGGAATAGAAGTAGTAGAAAGACTTTATTGTAACTCTAAGCACAGCACGTAATACGTCTGATGAGCACGCTTGCTTCTGACCGACTGCACAGACACTGGGCTCTCACAACTGACAGCTCAGCTGTCTTGTCACTTATGACAGCAACGGCTCCGTTGCCAATGATCCACGACAGCTCTTCCCCCCTTGCGTATTCTGCTACAGCATCAGCCTCTGCGGCGGGTTGGATGGCCTCGTTGATCTTCTGACCGTTTGTATTGGTCCGGTACATTCGCTCGTACCTGGTAGTGAAGTTGACACAACTTCCGGTATGCACTTTTCAGTCAAGGGTTCGTTGACCGAAGCAGAAGGTCCTGCCGTTCTGGTTGTAGTAGGTTCCAGTAACGTTTCAGCAGGCAGTGACTCGTCCTGTAACGTAGGTAAAGTAGGTAGATCGTAATCGGTTTGGATATTACCTCCAACTTCTCGTAGCTGGTCAATGTGACGCTTCCAGATACGGTTGTCATCCAACTGGACTCGGTAATGTAGCTTTCCTAGCTTTTCCAAGATTCGCCCGAACTTCCACTTCTTGTGATCCATATAGTCACGGGCAGCAACTCTTCCCCCCACGGGAATAGTTCGAACGTTCTGTTCAGTAGTAGTCTCGATTATTTTAGTAGCAGGTAGCATCAGGTCGAGACGAGAACGTATTTGACGATTGAAAATCATCATCGACGGTGATTTTCCCGTAGCAGGGTGGATGGTTTTGCGATAATTAAGTAATATGTTGCAGAGTTCCTTGTGCATGGTAACTCTCTCGCATTGTAATGCCTTCATCTTATTTTTGAAGGTTTGAATGAACCTCTCCACTAGTCCATTCGTAGCGGGATGATATGGCGCACCCCTTTTATGAAAAATACCATTGAGTTTCAGGAACTTCTGAAATTCATTAGAGGTGAATTGTACACCGTTGTCGCTTACTAAGACGCTCGGTATTCCATAAGTGGTAAAGAACTCTCTACACGCAGTAATAGTAGAAGCAGTAGTAATGTCTCGTAGCATTTTTACCTCTGGCCATTTCGAATAAGCGTCGACAAAGACGATGAAATATGTTTGCATAAATGGGCCAGCAAAGTCGACATGTACTCGTTCAAAGGGTTGTGTGGCAGGTTCCCAGCAATGTAACGGTGCTTTGACAGGGTTAGGACGCGTAACTTGGCAAGATGCACAATTCTTTACCAATTCTTCGATGTCTCGATCCATGCGTTCCCACCACACGTATCCTCTTGCAAGTGTCTTCAGACGAGTGCTTCCAAAATGCGCAGAATGTAATTCGTCAAGTACTTTTGACCGTAATTTGGGTGGTACGTATACCCGTATGCCTCGCATTATGCAATCTTGCTGCAGGGAAAATTCATTTTGATCAATGCCAAATCGATCCTTGGCTTCAACTGTTTTCCCAATTTTTAATCCTTGGATCAGCACTTTGACCGTCTGGTCGGTAGCAGTAGCATTGGCTAACTCTTTCACTGTTAAGGGTAGTGTTTCAATTATGCTAGCCTCCAAAAAATCCACTTCTTGGATCTTATTGTCTGGGGTCATTTCCCTTAATGGTAATCGCGAAAATGCATCAGCATTGTAATGCTGCTTAGTAGGGCGGAATTCAATTTTGTAATTGAAGGACTGCAGAAATGTAGCGTAATGCTGCATCCTCAATGCCGCCATCGTAGGTAGACCCTTTGTTTCCGAAAATATTTGTTTAACCGGCTCATTATCGGTTTGAAGCACAAAATGGCGTCCGTACAAATATTGGTGAAACCTACGTATTCCGAATATAATCGCATATGCCTCGCGATCGACTTGTTTGTATCTGCGTTGGGTCTCGTTGAGGGTCTGTGATGCGTATTGGATAGGCCGTTCTGACCCATCCGGAAGAACGTGACTCAGCACCGCACCGACTCCATAAGGCGACGCATCAGTCGCTAACACCAACGGCAACTCCGGATTGTAGTGTACCAAGCATGTATCAGACTGCATCTCTTCTTTAACCCGTCGAAATGCTTCCTCGCAAGATTTCGACCATTGGAATGGCACGTCATTCCGCAGCAATTGATTCAGTGGGTAAATTAATGTACTCAGATTCGGCAGGAATCGTCCATAATAGTTTACTAACCCCACAAATGAACGCACTTGTTCTTTGTTTTCTGGAACAGGCATATTTTGCACTGCGTCGATTTTTTTTTCTCATTTTATGAATGCCATGACGATCGACCACGTAACCGCAATATTCAATTTGGTCCGCGAAAAACTGACACTTGTTTAAGTTTATTCGCATGTTATACCTGCACAGGCGTTTTAAGACTTCCTCAAGTCGTTGTAAATGTACTGCATCGTTTGGACCTGTCACGTCCAAAATATAAGTATATCGTCCAAAAATACTGTAACACCGGGGATTCCGTTTAATACTTGTTCCATTAGCCGTTGCCAAATAGCAGGCGCTGAACTCACACCATACATCAGGCGTGTCGGCTTGTACAATCCCATATGTGTGCTCAGTGTAAGTATGTCTTGCTGATCTTTGTCCACTTCAAGCTGAAGGTAAGCTTGGGATAGATCAATTTTGCTAAATTTCTCACCTCCCGCCACATTTGCAAATAACTCTTCAATGCTGGGAAGAGGGTGTTCATCCACCACCAAGTTTTTGTTAACGGTTATCTTGTAGTCACCGCAAAGTCGCACTTTATTATTCGCTTTCATCACAGGAACTAAAGGTGTTGCCCAATCGCTGTGGTTGACTTTCACCAGAACTCCATTATTCACCAATTTTTCTATTTCCTGCTCTACCGCAGTTCTAATTGCAAATGGTACTGTTCTCGCTCTCATGTATACTGGCTGCGCATTGTCCTTTAAGCGCAGCTTCGCTACCAGCCCGTTTATTTTGCCTATGGGCTCGGCACACACACCATCGTATTTTTGTAGCAATTTTGTAACCGATGTGTTGCCATCTGTATTTGTAACATCCACGCTGTGGATTTCGTGGAATTGGTTCATATCAAGTCGTAGCGCCTTGATCCAATTTCTCCCTAGTAACGGGTGCTTGCGGTTTTCAGCTACGTACAATGGTAGTTGTTGTGCGTCACTTGCACTTTTAACCGTAACTACACATTTTCCACGCAGTTTGACAGGATCTCCGCTGTAGCTTACCAGTGTCAAATCTGCTGCATGCAGTTTTAAAGATGGCAGTACCTTTTTAAAGTCCTCCAGACTTATAATCGCAACCGGGGCACCGGTATCCACTTCGAACTTAATGCCTTTGCCATTTACAGAGATTTCAGCCCAGAATTTTTCTATTCGGCTCTCTGTATTATACAGACCGCAAATTTCGTCGAATTTATTTGTATCGTCCACGCTGTGGACTGCATTGTGTTTGTGTGTACCGGGCACATTTTGCTTCTTCGAGCAGACTTTGCTTAAGTGACCCGTCTTTTTACAGTTGTGGCATACTGTATTTACGTGCGCACACTTGTTCGCCATGTGTTGTTTGTTACCGCACCGGTAACACGCAGCTGTGCTTGTATTAGTGCTCACCTTTTCCCGTCGATCTGTATGCATTGGTTTCCGGCCTTTTGTAGTCTTATTAGCCTGACGTAGCAACCAAATATCGTTCTTCTCTTGGCCCTGAATTTCGTCACCCCCTCGCGCTGACATTTCCATTGCCACAGCGAGGTCATGCGCCTTATCCAGCGTAAGGTCGCGCACTTCGAGCAATCTCGCTTGTATTCCCCGATTTTTTAAGCCGAAGACGAATTGGTTGCGCAGGGCAGTGCTCAAGTATTCCCCGAAATTACATGTAATTGCTAACTTCTTTAGCAATAGCAGGTAGTCATCTATTGACTCATCACCCTGCTTGCAGCACTTGAAACGGAAATTTTCTAATATTTCCAGTGGTTTCGGGGTGAAATGCTCTTCCAGCAATTTTACGATTTCTGCGTAACTTTTGGCCTGCGGTTTCACTGGGGCCAACTTATCCGCCACAATATCGTAATTTTCACACCCAATATAATGAAGCAGCATCAGTAATTTCCTGTCCTCCGGAACAGAAAATAGCGCGAACGCGCCTTCAAGACGCTCCACCCATCGCGTCCATTTTGTTCGATGACGATCGAACGGCTCGATGATGGACGTCTGTATGGCCTGGGCAGCACGTTGCCCAGCCGAAGTATTCGCATTGGGTGCGTCAAGCATCCTCGTCGCCAGTTGTTGTAACCACACGGGAATAGAAGTAGTAGAAAGACTTTATTGTAACTCTAAGCACAGCACGTAATACGTCTGATGAGCACGCTTGCTTCTGACCGACTGCACAGACACTGGGCTCTCACAACTGACAGCTCAGCTGTCTTGTCACTTATGACAGCAACGGCTCCGTTGCCAATGATCCACGACACCCCCGTTAGCCGATAAGAAACCAATCCATCTTCGTCCACTTACCGACGACGTTGAGCGACACGAAGTAGCTGAGGATCGGCTGGGTCGAGATCTGGCACTCGTAGAGTCCGGCGTCCCGCTTCTGGGCCCACTTGATCTGCAGCGTCCAGTCGTCGGTGCTCTGGGATACTTTTACCACCTTCCTCGTTCTCTCTCTTTGTCCACAAGTCCACAGGCCAATGTCCGTCAATCTATGAGCGCGCTGTGGTGGTCTGAACGTCTAGCCATGATATTCCGTCATGTTTCACCGTCAATCTGTGGCCTCACGAAGGCGACCGAGTACCGAGCTGGCTTTAACAATGCCACCGTTGGCGGTTGACATTTCTCATGAAATATTTAAAGCTATCTTGTTTTAAATCACATGTTAATCGCATGTCTCATGTTAGCGTTGAGAACAAACAATGGTTTATTAATTAATTGAACGATTTTCCCCAAATGTTAATGTTCTATAAAATTTATCTACTAGGCTGTTCAATAAGTTTTGCGCCTCGATACCAGAGGGCGCTGCTACGAGTCTAAATTTTTTGTCATATTGGTACACTCTTCATATGAACGTATGTGAAGTTTCATTTCAATCGGCCACTTATTTTTTTTTTACAAGCCAATTAGTATCGACGTGTCACAGTATTTTTTACAATGGAAAAAATCAAGTACTGTGCAGTGATTTCATTTTTGATTTTGAAAAGTTTAAAAGCAAAGGAAAATTATGAACGAATACTAAAAGTGTATAAGGACTCTTCACCTTTAATTAGGGGGTTGAAAGGGGGGTTTCTGAGTTTAAACATGGTCGTAGTAGCCATCAAGGCGATCCATGTCAAAAATGTCAAAAAACAGAAACAACTGAAAACGTAGAAAAAATAAATGATATCGTATTGGAAAATCGTCCAATCACTGATAGAAATTAAGTACAAGACCTAGCCAACTCATTGAACAGTATAACCAATATTTTGACTGAAGTTTTGAGTTCCTGAAAGCTGTTTGCAAAATGGGTGCCGCATTCGCTAAAACGCATTCGTACGCATCTTTCTTGACAACATTTTAAGCGTTTTCGATAGGATAAAGTGGATTTTGTGCATCGATTCATCACTGTGGATGAGATTTGGGTCTGTCACTATGATCCTGAATCAAAACAAGAGGCTAAAGAGTGGTTTGAACCGTTTTCCTCGGTTCCGAAACGAGTTCGTCCAGAAATTGCCTAAAAAGATGTTAGCATCAGTTTTGTGCGATGCGAATGGAATTTTGTTAGCAAATTACTTGCAAATCGATAAAACAATAAATTTTTATTATTTTTGTAAGATTTTAGACCAACTGGAAGAGAAAATTCGTGAAAAAATACCCGGTTTGAAGAAGAAAAGAGTTTTTTGTCAAATGATGACGTCATAACAGCTGTAAAAAAGTAATGTGACACGTCGATACTAAATGGTTTGTAAAAAAAAGTAAGTGACCGATTGAAATGAAACTTTGTCGTGGATCATTGGCAACGGAGCCGTTGCTGTCATAAGTGACAAGACAGCTGAGCTGTCAGTTGTGAGAGCCCAGTGTCTGGGCAGTCGATCAGAAGCAAGCGTGCTCATCAGACGTATTTACGTGCTGTGCTTAGAGTTACAATAAAGTCTTTCTACTACTTCTATTCCCGTGTGGTTACAACAAACTTCACATACGTTCATTTGAAGAGTGTACCAAAATAACAAAAAAAAATCAGCCTCGTAGCAGTGCCCTCTGGTATCGAGGCACAAAACTTATTGAACAGCCTAGTACGTTAAGTTAAATAAATCGAATAAACTTATCAACATAATGTTACCAATCAAGTGTATCATCAGACTAATAAGACAAATTTCTCCAGATTAGTTCCCTTAAGGACACACGAACCCTTAAGCCTCATGCTACGCCAGTCATGCGACTCAGCATCGTTCTGTAACACCTATTAAGTTAAGCATAACCCATTGGAGTATTTATTCAAATCAAATACCGATTAAATTGTACTTCAATCCCATCAGTAGCGTCGGTAGCAACTACCACCGGCAAGCCATTACTTTGCCCGGTCGAGGCCTCGGAGGCAAGATGTTCACCATCACTCTTGATATCCTAACAAGATTCAGTGCGGAAGATGCGTTGAATTAAGCCCTTAATTGGAATCATAATTCACGGGACGACACCCGGCACCGACCCTGGCTGCTGCAGAAGCCTGTCGGTGTAGAACACGGGTAAAACGTGAGCTCGGCTCGGGAATGTCTGCCAACGTAGCCTAACCGTAGCAGTATCGTAGCGTTAACGAATGATTTACGAAGAGCCCAACCGGTCGGGAGGTTGGTTGCCAACCGGCTTCTAGTTCGCTATTATTTTACGCCTGATGGATGACTATTCTACATCGCATTAATAGACCCATTTACTGTGCTTTTCCATTTTTGCAGGATCTCTCGACGCCAGCTCCTTCGGACCGCTGATCTGAGGCGAATGTAAATATTAGACGAGTGTCTTCGAATCACACAAAGGCAGAGCACAACACTCCGGTGCCGGTCTACGGTTTCGCGTGGCGCGATTTGTATGACTAGCAGATGAAAGCAAAACATCAAATCACCTTCTCGGGTTGACTCGGATCTCGGATGCTCAACCCCCTGTGACGAAACCCGTGGCAAGTGACAGATTGTCCGTCGAGTGTTTTGCGAGGCGCGCGATACAAGATCCAAGTCCACGACCGGCAGTTGAGACTTTGAAGGAGACATACACGAAAGTCTTCGATTGGAGACGTTCACAGATCCGGAACCCGACCCCGGGAAGAAAAAAGCGAAACAACCATAACGTCTCAAGGCGCGTCGTGCAAAAAGTTAAATATTAAAAGTGACGGTTGCGACTGCGCACAGCGTTTAGCTTCTTCAGAATCACGTGCACCGACGAAACGTCGCTTTTGAAGTGGACGGAGGTCGTGAGAACGTCGAGCAGAAGGCAAACTCCATTTCCACTCCTTGCCGAACCGAAACTCGCCAACCGTTCGACATGTCGTCCCGATCGAAGGAGAAAGTAACGGCCGCCATCCGGAAGTTCTTCAAGAGCTCGGAAAGCAAAAAGGAAAGCAAAGACAAGGACACGCCGGCTCCCGAAGCAGCCGACGCAGGCAGCCTCCTGCATCTGGCCCCGCACCATCACCACCACCACCACCACAACAGTCACCACCATCACCAGCACCATCACCTGCACCACCATCATCCGGCACCTCCGTCCAGTGTGGCGCCGCTTGCTGGCGCTCCTCCCGGAAGCACTGACAAGGGTGGCCCGAGCGGGGCCGGCACTGGGGCGACGGGAACGAACACTGGCGGCAACGGCAGCACCGGAAACAGTAAAGCCAACACGGACAGCCCCATGAGGCGGTTGCGATGGTGAGCATTATTGACTTGCAGGAGCCGTTATCATCCTTTCCCGGGAAGCTTTACATTCATATTTGTCTCTAGTCGGGGCCGGGCGCCGGGAAGAAAGTGAAATTGGAACCACAAATCGTAGGATTTCATTTCAGCGCTTCAGCCTTCGAGGTTGTGTTTGCTTTCTTCGAATTCAATGACCAAACAGTGCTCCAGGGTTGTGGTGGTGTAACAAACCTGGGAAGTTGGCCTCAGTCAACCAACCTTGGCGCGTAATTGTTGTGAAGGACTTTTAAATGGCACACTGAAAGGAGAGTGATTCATCTAGTGTTTGGATTTTAAACTAACGATTACTTGACTTTTAAAATGTCAAACTTCCTGTTGGAAATTGTAAAAATATAGTAAAAGTTTTGACATTTACGAAAAGGGACGCCAAACGTTGGTAGAAGATTGAAAAATATTATGTTCATAAGCAGAATGGTCGCATTTGGAGCTCGGAAAACCTAAACGTCGTGCAAGAGAAGCCAATGCACCACAAGTCACTGTTTGGTGCAAGAGAACCCACATCGAGTGACTGTTTGATGCTGATTTTGGTCTGGGTCTGATGGCGCTACGTGCCTTACAGCGGTAGCCACAATTAATATCTTGTGCATTCCTTCTTCGGAATCCAAACACTAGATGGACAACCCTATATTATGTACCTTTCGTATTCCGCCGTGGTTTGTACCTGGCGGGGCCACACGAAGCGTAAAACCGAACGTAAAATTATCGAAAAATAAGGATGAAATGAGGCGCAGCCACGCGCGCCGGGAACAGCTAGTTCTGAATATTTTTTTCAGCAAATAAGAACTTACATTATCCTTTGTTTGTAAACAAACCATTTGTAAACAGTGTTTACGCTCGGTTTTACGTTTGTTTTTATGTCTCCGCTGAGGAATAAACGTTTTGACAAAGGCGCAAACGATTTGACATTTTTACGCTCGGCATTACGCTTCGTCTGGCTTTAGTATTTTCTTAATAATTTCTTCGACTGTACACTTGGGACTCCTTTATGTAATAGACTTTTATATGTAGATTACAGATTTTTTTTAACCTCTCTTGCCATTTTCTCTTAGTGTGGTAGCCCCAAGCAGCACTGCCATGGTGCCCGTTCCTGTGACGAAACCACTCGATACGACGATCCGCTCGAGGCGGTTGATGAAGGAGCTGAAGGAGATCGAACGGTTGCAGCACTCGCGGGCGGAACCCTACTTCACGGTGAATACGCCGAAAATTGTCAACCGCACCGTTTTCGTTACTTCATCGAAATCTCTCCCGGACAGGTCGAGCTGATCAACGACAACCTGTACGAGTGGCACGCGCGGCTCCTTCGCATCGACCCGGACTCGCCGCTGGCCGAGGATCTGGTCGAGCTGAACATTCCCTTCATCCTGCTGCACCTGGTGTTCCCGGAGAACTTCCCGTTCGCGCCCCCGTTCATGCGGGTCGTCGAGCCGCGCATCGAGAAGGGCTTCGTGATGGAGGGCGGTGCCATCTGTATGGAGCTGCTGACACCACGGGGCTGGGCCAGCGCCTACACGGTCGAGGCGATCCTGATGCAGTTCGCGGCCAGCCTCGTCAAGGGTCAGGGTCGGGTGTCGCGAAAACCAAAGTCCTCGAAGGATTTCAGTCGGTAAGTGCTCAGCTCAGTCTCGATTTTTTGTTTGTTTTGTAACTATTTTTCTCCACCATTTCTGTCCCACGAAGCCGATCCGCCGAAGAAGCCTTCCGGTCGCTGGTGAAAACTCACGAAAAGTACGGCTGGGTAACGCCGGCCCTCAACGACGGCTAAACGTCGGTGGCCACTCCGGTCGAACGCCACTTTAGTTAGTCCCAAAAAATGACCTCGTAACTTGAAAGCGCAGCGAAGAAGCGGAAACATCGATCCAACCATTCGAATTCATCGTGCTGCGTGCTCCATTCGTGCATATTTTCACAACGTCTAGAAGCGAGAGTGCTGCTTCACTCACAATAGTGTACCAATTTTCCCTCCAACGATCTCGTTGCCTCCTCGTTAGTAATCGGCTTTAGTAAAAAGGGAACGCATCGTCAAGAACGATGACGACGGCCAAGTGAACCGGAACGGAGAAACGCAACCCCCGTAAGGTCGGTAGTTAAGTTTCAGAGCTTTGATCGGTTAGTATGTAGTGGAGGTAGTGGTCTTACAAAAAAGGCTGCCGGATGAAAAGCGCCTGATGACCCAAATGGCGGGGCAAAAGCGAAAACGTCTGTCAAAGAACCGCGCGACCGGATTAGATCGTTTATTTTTCAGAACAGCAAAACTAAGTTACACAATTCGCTTGTCGAACGGCGGCAGGATGCTAAGAGTAAAACGAAATAGTTTAAAGGAAGTAGTCCAATCCAGGCACCAAGTGATCACGGTCAATCACGCAAGTCAGTGTTAATAAAACAGGGAGAGTACCTATTTAAACGGCACGCAGGCAGCGTAGCAGAAACGAATTGAAGAATCAGATATTAGTCCCAAGAAGAAACAAAAAAAAAATCGGTAAAAATGCTCAACCTTTGCTTTGTGATGGAAAGAGTTACGTGTGTATGTTACGCTGCATAGAAACTTGGCTTGGTTTACAAAATTGTTCACAAAGTATAATGTTTAAGATTTTTGTAAATAAACAGCAACGTGTTATGGTAAACGATGTACATCGATGTTTGTTTCATGTTGTTCAAAGTGTTTTCCCTTTTCCTTTCGTTTGATGGACTTCCCCAAACTATCGATGCGATCGGTCGGAACTCTTGGAAAATTGGAAAAATGCGTAGGACTAATCGGAAAGATAGCTTGAAATTAAAATGGTAATCATTCTCACGCTTCATAAATTGAACTTTAATTCTTCACCATTTTCATAACAATATTCACCACCCCGGGAAACGAAAAACGTTTTCGCAATGGTCATAACAATTTACGGAGTGTTACAGATACTTTCGAAGGCAATAAGTAACACCAGAATACATTCAGTGGAAAAATAACCGCCATCACCGTACGGTTTGTCACCACCTTTTGTTTCCTATTCGTCCTTCTTTGTATAGTTTCCCATACGGCCATACGGTGAAATAATTTGCCGGGAAACATATGGAAGAACCAAAGAAAAGTTATGAGCCGAGAATAGTCGCTACGGAAGGATTGGCCAAAGGCAAAGGCTGGGCAAAGCCAAACGGTCCTGCCATGCCATGCCCGACCGAACCAATGTGGCGCACATGCAGACCCAGATATTGTACCTACATTTCAGGCATAAATTTGTCTCCAATACTGCCGTCACTAGTGGCTTTCCATTTTCTCGCCACCTCCGCTGGGTCCTCCGTTGCTCCGTTGCGCCGTAACGGGGCCCGGTCTCGCGTAAATCCACGCCAATCCCTGCTATCTGGCTGCCAGCATAGCGGTCCCCGAAGAAACGGACCCGTTCAAGAAGAAAATGATATGCCGGATCTTGAAGGAGTAGCGCATAATTCAGCCACGCGGATGGCTGTGGCGGATTGGTTTGCTGGCAGCCATGCCATGTGGGTGTGGCTCAAGAAACTGTTTTGCATGGATTGGCGCCACGTTGGATTTTTAATGAATACCCAATTGTCATAAAACCCGCTGCACCTGCCTAGTGACTTGAGAGGGTTTTTTTTTTCGTGCCGCCGTGTATTCCACCGTAATCCTTTGCATGGAGGTTTGGCACATTTCAAAGTTCGGAATGGCAATCATTGGAACGTGCTACACTAATCATGCACAATTATATTCGAAGAATAGCAATTTCATACTTTGCTAAACGCATTTCATGTTGGTCAGTTATCAGAAGTTTGAGATTTCACTCGCTATCTACTACTGATTTCATCTTCTTAAAGACGCTGCAACCCCTGAGTGGTCCTCGCCTATCTACTAGGTCTATACGTTGAGAATGGGACTGTTTTAAACACACAAAAAAAGTTTATAAAATTTTAAGGCGATTTTCTATTTTATTCAAAGTATGTGCCATCGCTAGCTATACATTTCTCCTATCTCTGTGCTAAATCATGGATTCCCAGACGAAAGAATTCTTCGTCTTTTTAAGTAAACTAATTAGTCATCCAATTTCGACTTCCTCGTGGAAAAACGAAGGGCTGATCAGCCAATACGTGTCCCATCGATGAAAATGAATGATATTCGGAAAGAACCAAGTCTGGTGAATAGCGCGGATAGGGATAGTAGCTCCCATCCAAGTGATTTGATAGTATCCTGAAACAGTTTTGTTTTTTGGGGCGCCTGGTGCTTGTTGCCATGGCCCACCAGGCGCCTCCATTTTAGAAAACAAGAACGGCTTTTTGGTCGTTTTCGATCAATGCATGGTTCAAATTGATCAGTTGTTGTCAGTAGCGATCAGAATTAACGGTTTCATCAGGTTGTAGGAGCTTGTGATACACCACACCTTTCTGTCCCATCAGAAAGACTGTTTTTCGGAGTCTTTGGACGCTTTTTTTGTAATGTCAAAATTGCCATTTTGAGTTTTATTAAACCACTTAAAGCACTGCGATCTTCCAAACACAAGTCCCGACAACGTATAGACCTAGTAAGACAGTCCTTTCAACTGCTGTAAGCAAAATTGGAAGCATGTCCGAACATGGCACATTAAATTGCTACTCATTTTAGTATAATATGTTTAAATTTAGGCAAAACTTTTGAGTGTGAATATATACACCACAACGAGCATGATCTAGTAAGGACCGTTGCTTAAACAGCCATTATTCTGGCGGTGGCGTGTTCCGTGACGCGGGTTGGCTCGTAAAACAACACCACCGTTTCCTTTCCACCAGTGTCAAGTTCAAGTTCAAGTGCATTGCAAATTGGAGCACGCCAACGGACCACCGGAACTAACCCCTAAAAGTAGCTGCAGCCGTGATTTTAAAGATCGCACAGTGCAAAAACGTGCCCAGCTGGGTGTATTTTTAACATTTCCAGTTCCGTGGCCACACCGAGGCGCATACCGAGCGCATTGTCGCTTTCTTTTTTGCGGGTAATTTTTAATTTTTACAAGCCCATCGTTATGCCCCGTCCAACAGGAGGACTCGGAGGACTGTACAGGGACCGCACGAACCCTGCATAATGCATAAGCCGCCTGCACTAATGACGGCCGCGACACAGCACGCAAACTGCACCGTAACAGCATCGGGTTGAATAAATTATTCTTCCGTGCATCGCAAGTTCGCTTGAAATTTTCCACATTCCACTCCACAAAGCAAAACAAAAACCGAAACGGTGTCCTTCGGCCGTCGCCGAGGTCGAGAACAGGGAATCATAGCCGAATGCCGGTAACAACATGCAATTAGATTTAATCACAAACTTACCGTGAA
>NW_026454115.1:0-13097 GCF_943734635.1 Anopheles cruzii
GAACGGGACGGGAGCAGACGGGATCGCCGACACGGGAAGAGGAACGGGCGAGCGAGCGGGCGGGCGGCCGGTCGGTCGGTGAGATGCGTGTTGCACTTGGGAGGGACTTCTATTTTTAAAAATCCGGTTTTATCTTGCCTTACGTCCCCGAGAAGACCCCCTTACCTTCGTCGTCGTGAACTCGGCGCGCCGAAGTCGTTGAGCGAAATCTTGCGTATTTCACCGTCGCCGTATACCGAGTCCGCTTGGTTTTGTTTTCGGGTCAATGGCGATTGTGTTGTTTGAGCTTTGTGGTACGACGTGACGGGGCGCGTCCCCTCTCCGTCGGAGCATAAGCTATGCGAGGCGTGTCTTGTGGTGAAAATGATCAATCCGCATAAATAAACACACGCGCAACACGGGCGTGAGGCGTGATCGGACGCGCCGTTGCTTCTTGAAATTCTTTTGACGCTCGACAGGAAGCTGTCAAATGTGACAGAAGCTAATTTATGCATTATTTAAACACGGTGAAACGTGGACCGGTGAAACCGGTTACAAACCAGGAGGGAGTTAAAAGAGATATTAAACATAGCGTCACCACAAAAAAACTGTAATGTTTTTATCCAATTGTACCACTTTAAAGGTGCTCTTCAATCATGAGCTCTGTGAGCGCCCCCAACCGTACGGCCGTTCGTTCAATGGTCAGTTTTGGCGTGGAGAGATTTAATTGCTTTTTACATTGCGCCCAGGTGCCGAGAGCCTGGCTCGCCTGCTTCGTTCCGGAGATGGTCAACCGAAATTGGTTGTTTGGGTGTGGATCCGTACGTAGTGGTGGTCGTGGGACGTTCTCGATCCGATTTTCCGGCCCACCCATCATCTGGTTTCCATTAGCAGCCACAAATGGGAGCTGAAATCGGACCACCGACAGCTGACCGGCACTTAATCAGTGTGTTACGTACCAGCTCTTCGACCCTACTCAGAGTCAAGGCCGCGCACGAAAGCGGCTTTTTTGCGGCCTAGGGGTAGTGACGGGGCGGGCGATGCAACGTGTTGCGTGAAAATCAATCCTACACCACTGTCAGGGGGAGTGGCCCGGGATGTTGAGGTAGTGGGATTGCGGGATTGCGGGCACTCATCCCGCGTCCACGCGTCCGTAACGGCTTATGGCGGTTTGTGGCGGAGCATGCTGTGTGTTACGTAAATCCAATTTTTGGTAGTGTCTAGGCTTTCGAATCCATCGTCTGCCACCAGTCTGCCAACGGCTTCATACACAGCAGTCATACAGTCTGCACTACGAGGGTTGTTCAATAAGTAATGATAACTTTGTGTTTTTTCTAAAAAATATGAGTTAATTCATGAATATATATTTGTCCCCTTTAAAACAATCCCCATTGGATATTATACACTTGCGCCGGCCTTTTCTCAAACCTCGAAACATTTTTCAAAACCATTCATTTTTTGTGACCTTGTTCAGCTCCTTCGTCGATGCCGTCTTTATCTTCTCAATCGTAGCGTCGTCCTTTTATGGCCCCCTTTAGTTTCCGGATCGAGAAAAAGGCACAAAAGTCATCATAAGTTGTTTTGACCAAAAATTCGCGCAGAAACAACGATGTGTGAGCAGGGGCGCGAAAGCCAATTTTTGTTTTCCCACAAATCCTGGTAATGTTCCTTATTGTCCGTTCTACCCTCTGTTAAGAACTCATGATGCACCACACCCCTGCAATCGTAATCGAAGAAAATCGTATACAAAACCTTTACATTCAACCGAACTAGGCCCTCTGAGACCACATTTCAAACAACAACACCTTCGTTGCAAGAAATGCTTTAACAAAGCAGACGAAACGCTTCCCCTTTTGGAGGACATTTTGGCATAAAAATCAACTTCGAAGGACGAAAGAGCACCGTATTTACTTATGATGGTCACATGTGTTTTTTCATGTTTCCAAAATCGCCCCTTAGAGAAGGCAACTCGAGACGAACTGACGAGACGATAATTAGAGTTCATTGGCTCAATGGTGGGCGCAAGTGTATTGCGCCCCCGACACATCCTAATTTGAATATTTGGTGGGACTTTTGAAAGAAGGGCAGACTTACAGCGATAGCAAATTATGCGCTCATCTCGCGGGCACTGCCTTGGGTGTACATGTTTGAGTTGAAAACTAAGCCCACTCTTCTTCAGTTCACGATCGTCTGTTTGTTTCTGTCTAGAACCCGAACCCGACATTAACCCGGAAAACCGCCCAATAACAGTAATTAGTGACGATGCCCCTTTGGGGGGCGGGAAATTAAAACAGAAAAATACGCAAACACTCGCCCCCCATCACTCATTGTGTGTTTTGCGAATAAACAAACAATTTTCGAACGGCACGTCGAATGGGGAATGATTGGCATTCGGGCCGAACCGTTTGTTGCATGAATACGCATCGCTCCGCTAAATGGTTCTGTTTACTTTGCACGAATTGTGCGCCCCCGATACCCTGTTGCGTGACAGATAAGTAAGCAAACTCTGCGCGCAAACATTGCCCCGCCACGAAAGTAGCCAGTGCCATAACAAATCTTGCCATAAACTGACCAAATAAAGCCCACAAGACGCATTTTTGGGCTGCCTGTCAAAGGCCAAAGATTAAATGGTGGTTCGTTTCGTTTCGCAAATAGATATCCGTTCCCTGAGGTTGAAACCCAATTTCCGGAAGTTGAAATTCGGGCCCAGTTCGAATTCACAAACACAATTGAATTATTATTCCCGGAGCCCAGGTGGAATGAGGTAGGCCCGCAGCACTTTAGACCGGTGCAAGGATCAATCTCTTGCTCCGGAGATTGTAGCAAACGATGTTGGGAGATGTGGTCGGTCTAATTAACAGACTAATTCATTTATACAGGAGTCGATACACGGATACCATGTACGGTTACTATTAAATTCAACATCTGAGGAAACAGAGGCGACTCAAAACAGACAGAGGGAGTCGTACTGTGCACTGAAAAGTAGTGCCGAATGTTTCAAACCTTCGGCTTCGGACACCTTCGACTTTCGAACGCAAATAGGTGACGGAAAATATAATAACATTGTTAAGACCAGAAAAGAACTCTCCAAAAAGATTATCTTCAAATCGTCAAATTAGTGTCTCAGGTCAGGTCCAACACCGGCGATATTAATCGGGCCAATCGGGATAATGAGCATTAAAAGACAACCATCATCTCATTAGCATCGCCGTGCGGTCGTGCGTGCGTTTATGCAGTGTCCAGGGCACGTCCCGGTCGGGTTCCGCCCGGCTTGGCAGAACGGTTTTACGCTGAGCGTTTCTGCAATTATCGCGATTACCATCCACGGCGCAAGTTCTCCCACCGGAAGCTCGCTTTCGGTTTAGATAATCGAGTCCGAGCACGCGTCTACTCGGTGCCAGGCCAGGTCAGCAAGCCTCCGGCCCTCTCGCGGGAGTGTCCTGTACAGAGTAATTACTAGTCTACTCGTATTAGTCGGCTCTGTGACTCGACTCTGATCGTGTTACAGCAGCGGGTCTGGCGATATGTTCTTCCGATAAGTTGCCAAATCGCCACGATCGACGCTTAAATAATCTAACTTTTGAGCACAAACATTTCAAGGACCTCGCGGGTTGCGAAAATAAATTAAACAAGTTTAGTGACCGTTGCCCGTCAGCGGAAACTTCGAGGAGTTGTGAGTTCAACCCATTAACTGATCTGCACAAATTAATAATAACGTTTTCTGTACTTCAGCTATGGCGTTCCAAAAACTTTTCCGGTCAGAGTAGATGTCGTCGGAACAGAACTGATGGACGGGGCACCATCGCGATCCTCCGGTTCCTGCTTTTCCATAATTTCATGCATTTCGCCGCGGTTCCCGAGGCATAATTACATTGAGGGCGCCCGGTGCGGCTACCAAGAGCAGCCGATTAAGTGGCTTAGCTGATTTAGCTCAGCTGGCCCGAGGGACCTGCTCGGTCCGGCGAGGATACGCCGGGGCTTCGCTTGATTCCACCACAACTAGCGTGCCGGCTATCAACAAGTGGAAAGGATGGCAGAGTAATTGACGAAAGCGCACAGTCGCGCGGACACGAGCGTTAAATCCGAATCGTGCTCGGTTCTCTCGCATAGCTGTTTGAGCACAGCCTTCCGAAGGATAATGTAAGCCCACAATAATGATGCTGCCGCTGCTGGCCGCTGCAGCGGCTGCTGGAGAGTATAATGTCATATGCAAAACTAGGATGCACTCGTGTGCCTTAATTTCAATTCTGCTTCCCGTACCCGGTGGAACGCAGCGTGGTTGCTACTTCTCGGAAGCATTTCCGGAGCATGGATTGTCGTGGCGCAAATCCGTTCCCATGAAAGGAAACGGCTTCATACGATGCTGCAACATGCAATGCGCTTTGTCGTCGGGCCGCAGACGCTCGTGCCTTTCGAGCTTTTTGTGACTCGAAAGCGAAAAATGTGCGGGGTTTTATCAAGTTTTTGTTGGATAACTTTTTATGCTACAGTTTCGTGACCGTGAGGTGCTTCAGTATTAAACTTCTTATACACTCTGTCAACTTTCTATAGCCGCACCCACGTTTTTACCGTATCTTTTGCTTTTGAAAAGTAACAACAGATTTTGGTCCATTGTTATAAAATCAAAATGTTAACAATGAACAAACAAAATGATTCACTAGAAAATGCATCTTGTCTATATTTTGATCATACATTATTGAGATACTAATTAGAGAAACATATTTAATTGAGACACAGCTAAACAAATACGAACAATTGTGCCTCTGTTCGGTGACTACAATACAATTTAGATGCAATACTAACGCAAAGCACTGAAGCTTCTTCAGAACCCAGAACTCAAAAGTTGAAAGCTCTCAAACATTAGGGACACCCTTTCCACATTCCAACTGCAGCCTCGCTGCAATCAAACGCAAACACATTCTGCCAACAGACTCGACGGCAAGATGGTGCGCTTCTTGGTGCAAGGAAAAAAGAGCAACAAAACAACAATCCACAGAAAAGCGGCTGGACACGGACTCGGACATTTTCTGTGTCTCTCCAGCACTAATTAGCGACCCATCCATTATCGCGGGCGCGCGCGCGACCGATGGAAAGTGAGAAGTTATCGTCCGAAGCGCAAATTTACTTCTCCTTCGCCACCGATCGCCTGTGCCGCTCGATTGAAGACGATGGCATTTAATTATGCAGCCATCCATCTTTGAACCACCAAACCTGCACAGCTTCCCATCAGCGGAACCATTGTTCGCGGGCGGCGGCCGGGAGTCACTTGCCCTGGTGGAATGTCGATTGGCTCCGGTTCGTTGGCAAATACTTTATGCAGGCCACCACCACACCATCGGCTGGTGCGGCGACATCGTTCGCATATCGCAACCGGCGACATCGCCGGTCGCCGGTGCGTAAACGGAGGCGCATCTCGATGGACGGCACTCGGTGCCGAGTGGGAGTTTTATTTTTAGAGCAACACTAATCAGTTCATCGGTACATCGGTCCGGGTCGGGCACTATCGGTGCGTTATGATTGCGATAACGAGCGGGTTGGCCCGGCGCTCGACGTGCTCCGCTGCTGGGTTGAGGGGGTTCAATTAATTTCCATGACAAAAAATAAACCACCACGGAAAACGATGGCCACCGCATGGCGCCGCCAGTGGGGCAATGATTGATGCGTTACTTAAGGGATACGCGATGGGGGAGGATTTGGCTTCGTTTCTCTCGTCTGTGGCAGAGTGGAAAGACTATTTGGAGTGTAAGTGAAAAATCCAGTTGCAGTGCCAAACTGACTGGAACTACACACATAACGTGACAGACAACAAATGATTGGATGTATTTTTACAACTGTCTGTTATTTACTCTTTCTCATGCGAAACCAATTTGTGGTTTGTCACTGTAACATCATGTTCACGTTTGGCTTTCAAAGTTTTGTAAATTATTTAAAAAATACCCTGAACAAACACCTTGGGCCAATTACAACCATAAATGTTGGTTGCATATTTGGTGTTTTGAGACATTTCTTCAGCTAAATATTAGACTAAATGCCGATTTCGACGAATGCCAATAAAAAATTTTGAAGTTGTATTTGGTATTTTGATGTTAAATTAACCTATTTAGACATCTGTTTTGGGGTCACTACGGAGGTACCTACCAAACCAAAACCAAATAATATCAAAATTATTATACAATATTTGGAAGAAACCAACCTTTACCGTAAAATATGAATCAACAAACCAATAAATTTAAACTGATCAGCAAGCCTAAAAGAGAAGACTAAAAGAGATCCATGCTCAAAATCTCCCACATTATAATAACATTACCGACAACATATTAAGCATAGCTTAAATTGTCATGCATTACAGTTTGCATGCTGTGGCCTGGCCAAATATTTCATCCTCCTTCTTTTAAGAATGGTTGGGTATTAGATTTGTTTGTTCCCCTTGACACTCAGTTGACAGTAAATCTGTGATCCGTTATTTGTGTTCAAATGTGTACTGTTCTTGGTCTTGGCACACCCCATCATCGATCGACCGATTCCTTCGCGCCCACCGGGAAATACTCACATACGCGATCATCGGTATGTCGCGGCTCTGCGAAACGATGGCCTCAGTCTGGCAGGTGCCCTCGGGGCCGAAGAAGGCGGCCACTCCGTCGCAGATCATCTCGGTGATGACCCGCGTCGCCACCACCGTCTCGCCGCGCGTGTCGTTCCAGCGTAGGGCGAGCGTCACGTTCGGCAACAGATCCGGATCGTTGTTGATCTCGTCCATGGCCATCGTCAGCGCACCGGAGATCGTGATGCCCTGCTTGTCGATCAGATCGCCCTTGACCGCGGTCAGATAGCCGAGCGTCAGCACCGTGCGGTTGTTTCGGAACTTTTGGTCGGGCGAATTTTCCGGCATCTTCGTGATGTACGAGCCGGACGAGTGTTGCTGCTGTTGCTGCTGTTGTTGCTGGTGCTGCGGGTCCTTGTTGCTCTGGCTCGCCAGGAGCAGCAGCGACTGCGGCGGCTGCTGGTAGTAGGAATCATGCTGATAGTAGTGGGCCACTGCCGGTGACGCCGAGCTTCTGAGGCCTAGGTCGCGCGACCCGCCGCCTCCGGGGCCGCCGAGGCCGCCCGGCCCGGGAAGTGTGCGGTCCACGCCCGCCACCGCATGGTCGGACGCCACCGAGAGCAGTGCGAGCAGCAGCAGGACAAGCCAACGCGTCATGGCCCCCTAGAATGGGGCCGATCAGCGCGACTCCAACCGATTTCGAACACCGGCTGACAGCGAGAGAGAGAGAAACAGAACGAAAGAAAACCGTTAGTTCGGTTAGGCAGTTCCTGAGGAGGTATACATAATTTATAAGGCTAGGTACATAAATCATAAGAATAGGATCCGAAGGCAGAACCTCGGTTGGGCATCAATCGTAACAGACGAACTCATCACGAAGTGGGCTATCTCATCAACTTTCTATTTTCTTTAACCTTTCACTCCATTTCATAGGTTCATTCGATCCAAAAATCATCGATAAAACTGCAACTAGTATTACTCTAAATTGGTTAAACACCGATCTGAACTCGTTCACAATTTGTTCGAACGTTATGCAAAGTGAAAGAGATAAGTTTTACAAACTCAAACATTTTTTCAAAGCTACCAGAATTGTTAAAAAATTAAAAGTTTTAATTTAACCAAAGTTGCTCGAAACTGCACGAATTACTCATAAATCTCGTATCACGCGGGTTTACGTTTTAGCAAATGATCCTTTTCGGTCATTTATGCACATTATTTCTCGAATTTCTGTACAATTTGCCGGGAAATCGAAGCATGAAGTTGCATCACTAACGTTGACGATTGTTGCAGCCAGTTCGCTGTCAGGTATGCGCGAATCATATTTTCGCAAGTCCAAGCCACCAAGCCACCAAGCCGAGCATCATCTTCAATCTCCATTGACACGTCACGAAAGCTAATCAAACTTAGAAAAATTCAGCACCACCAATCACCGGATTGTGTGTCGTGTTGTCAATATTGTTGCTGCCGTGCTGTGGCGCTGTTGAATATGATATTCATGAGCCAAACCGATAACACAGGCATAACCGAACGGAGTCTACGGATTCGATTCCTCCCACGGTCTTGCTTAGCAAGGAGTTTTCCAATGGGTTAAAAAAATTGACGATGGTGAATCTTTCGCCATCTTTCGGAAGCATAATGTTATTGCACCGTTCAATTCATCGATATCTTCAATCACCCGGTCGACCCAGATCCTACGGATGTTGCACAGTTTTCTAAAAGATTCTCGTTAAAATATGTAAATTTTTCCGTTCAATAAATTTTCTTTATCATCGTTTTTACTTTTCTGACAGTTTTTCTACTCAAAACTTTGTTGATTTTAAATAAATAAATAAATAAATAAACGAAAAAATTTACGGCTATTAATATTCACGCACATTTTTTTAGGTCGTTAATAGTTACAAAGTATTGTATGAAATAAACATTTATAATCAATAATGAAAATATTTATTCATTTATTAAGTAATTTATTTTCTTTTATTCTTTTACTTACTAAGATATTAAATTGAAAAACTTGAAAGTAGAGTTTTCCAATATTCAAATTCCTACTTTTACTCATTCCCTCTCGTGCCTTCAACGAGACAAGACGTATTCTAAAGAGCTCTCCGGTGATCTACCTGTCCATACGTGTATCCTCAAGTGTGTGATCGTTTCCAACGATGGGTAAAAGAAAGAAGAAGATGAAAGACACATCGTCTAAAAAGTTAGTGCGCGAGGCTTCCGCGCCAGACTTGGATAAATGCTCGCTCTCGTCAGCGAAATCTCTATCTTCATCGACGCAGTCGCTGGAATCAGCTATCGATTCCCCGCTGCTGAGAAACACGACTTCTACGACTCCCAAAGAGTCCACCACTCCAAGCAGTGCCGCTACACAGAAGGCTGGCACTTCACCGTCCACGGGGACAGAAAGTCCCGAAAAAGTAGCAAGTGCTCCCTTGAAGCACAACAAGCCCGCAGCAGCCATCATGGTAATGGACTCGTCTTTGTCCATCCTGCTAGGAATTATCAAAAAACTTGGGGTACATGCCCTTGCCAAATCATGTTCCATTGGAACAAAAATAATTCCAAACTCGCTTGGCGACAAACAAACACTCGAAGCCTACCTATGCAAGGCTAAATTTAATTATTTCACCCACCCCGAAGTGCAACCCAAAACGGTGAAGTACATTGTGAAGGGCTTACCAACGCTGGAAGCCGATGAAATCAAGTGCGACATCAAAACTCAACTAGGAACAGAACCAGTAGGAGTCTTTCCTATAGGCAAACCCTCCACTGATAGTTGCACGTACATTATAAAGTTTGAAAAACGTTTAAGACTCGAAACCCTGAGAGGTTTAAAAAGTGTTTGTGGCGTCATTGTGAAGTGGGAGGATTTCACTCCGAAGACACAATCAGTATCGCAGTGCCATCGATGCCTTATGTTTGGGCATGGCAGCTCTGCCTGTCACCTCAACCCCCGATGTGGAAAATGTGGGCTTGCGCATCTAACGGCCATCTGCTCAGCCACATCAGACTTAAAGTGCGCTAACTGTGGTGGCAATCACGCAGCGTCAGACATCTCCTGCCCTGCCCGCTCCGAATACATCACAGTAAGGCATCGGGCGAGAGGCAAGCCGGCCCAAACAGTGCAGGAAGTTAAAAAATCGGTTCACCCGTCTGTGAACCAATACGTTTCGGAAATCGGATCGTCATTCGCGGCGATCATCCAAGGCGCCAGTCGCGCAGCTACAACTCCAATAACGGCCTCGATTCCGGCGAATTCAACACCTACACCTCCGCAACACCAGGTACCAGCGCCGGCTCTACCTCGGGCCCCGATCCCGCCGAGTCCTTCAGCATCAGCTCCGTTTTTGCCTCGGACACCAGTTCAGGAATCTTCAGGAACACACCAGAACACATCAGGCCTCGGACGACCCTCGTTCGCATCGGCATTTCCCACCCCATCGGTGTCTCATCAGAAGAGGGACCTTCCTAAAGTGCCTGTCGCTACCACGACATTTTTACCTACAACGACCCTTCCAAGCCAGCAAAAGGCAGGTAAGAACACCGAAAACGTACTTATGAATGCGGACGAAATTATGCACGTCTTCAACGCTCTTTTACCCGCCCTAACAAACTGTCGCTCAAAAACAGAGCAAATACATGTCATTGCTACTTTCATCATTCGCTATGCCTGCTGAACTTAGAATAATTACATGGAATGCCCGATCGGTCAGGCAAAAAACAATAGAGTTACAGCACTTTCTCTCTTCCTTGGATATAGACATAGCTGCTCTCACTGAAACCCACCTAACAACAGAAATAAATCTTTCGCTACCCGGCTACAATGTTGTCCGATTAGACGGTACTTCTCACTCTAATGGTTTGGCCATCCTAGTTAAAAGTAACATCCCTTTTAAAACCCTGCCCCATAAAAAAACTAAAATTATCACCTCCTTAGGAGTACGTATTTTTGGTGTGCAACAATCTTTTGATCTGTACGCAGTGTATTGCCCGGTTCAATGCTCTATCCGCTCAGGCCGCAATAATACCTACCTATCAGATTTACGAAAACTAATATCAGCAAGCTCACCCGGGAAAATCATATTAGCTGGAGATTTGAACGCCAAACATCAATACTGGTACAATAATACCAACAATAGTAACGGAAAAATTCTGTATGATTTCTTGCAAGAAGGACACTGTAACATTTATGCTCCGCTTTCCCCTACCTACATTAGAACCAGCTCAACTCCCTCTACAATAGATTTTTTCCTATCTAACCTAGTTAACATAGACACACCAGTTACGCACAACTCTCTCTCCTCCGATCACTTGCCTGTAGTAGCAACTATTACTTGCTCTGTACAACGAAAACACCCAAAAGTAAAGAAAAACTTTTCTAAAGCCAACTGGATCCAGTTCCAGAAACTAGTGGAAAGCCACTTGAACCTAAATAGTCAACTTGGAAATGTTGAACTTATCGATCAGGCTATTGATGACCTATCTCGGGCTATCATTTTAGCTGAGAGTTTAGCTGTACCCTCCATTCAGATTCAAAACTCCACTATTCCCATCGACCAAACAACATTAGCAATAATTTCATGCAGAAATTCCATTCGTAGAAGATTTCAAAGAAATCGCTCCCCAGCTATGGGCCTGTGCTTAAAACTATTAAACTCCACTATTCGGAATCGATGCCAAACTCTTCGAAATGAATCATTCTCGCGTATGACCGAAAAGTTGAAAAATTCCACCAAACATTTCTGGAAAGTATCCAAAGTGCTCAGAACAAAACCAAAGCCTATCCCAATAATCGTCACTTCTGACAACAATATTCTTATCAGTCCCTCTGAGAAAGGTGACGCCATAGGATTACACTTTTCTAACTCACACACTACAACAGCCTCCTATAATAGCCCACACGAAACAAAAGTACTAAGGTCAGTAAATCTCATTGAAACATCAAGTTGCACAACAGGCATAGATTTTTTCACTCCTACTGAAGTGATAAACACAATAGATTACCTTAAAAATTTTAAAGCTCCTGGGATGGACGGAATTTTTAACATTCTTATCAAAAAACTCAGTCTACGAACCAAACAATTCATTACTCGCTTGTTCAACGCTTGTCTTGTCAACTTTTACTTCCCTAATGCCTGGAGGACAGCAAAAGTAGTTCCAATAATAAAACCAGGTAAAGATCCGACTCATCCAAGTAGTTACAGGCCGATAAGCCTACTTTGCTCTATTAGCAAAATCTTCGAAAAACTTCTACTAACTCGCATCATAGAGCACGTGAGCTCAAATAATATTTTCCCAACCCAACAGTTTGGCTTCAGATCAGGACATTCAACTACACTTCAACTAACCAGAGTCATAAACCATTTAAGAAAAGCTAAATCTGAAACCAAATCGACAGCCATCGTCTTTTTAGACATAGAAAAAGCTTTTGATAGCGTCTGGCACTATGGACTGCTACACAAAATGCATAAACTCAATTTCCCGCTATACATCCTAAAATTACTGAAAAGTTATCTTAACAACAGAAGTTATCATGTACTTGTCAACAACACGCTCTCTGCATCGTTTAACGCACCAGCAGGTGTCCCACAAGGAAGTATCCTTGGTCCTTCCCTCTATAATATATTCACGTCCGACATTCCAAAAACAAGAGCGTGTGAAGTGGCAATTTATGCCGACGACACTGCCCTTATATCAACAAGCAAGGTAACCAAAACAGCGATTAAGAACCTACAAAAAATCGTTAATTCCTATAAAAAGTATTACAATAATTGGAAGATAAAAATCAATCCATCGAAAGTTCAGGCTATATTTTTTCCATATAAATTCAGCAAGCGAGCTGTTCCGCTACCTGGACAAAATATCATAATAGATAACCAAAATATATTATGGTCCTCTCACATCAGGTACCTGGGACTACTACTGGACAATAAACTTAACTACCGTCCACACTTAGAAATGTTACATAAAAAACTAGACATACTTATCAAACTGCTATACCCATTAATCAACAGAAAATCAAAACTAAACTTGCCAAATAAACTCCTAATATACAAAACAATTTTCCTCCCTCTCTTAACCTACGCCTCTTCCCTGTGGTCGCATTGCTCCAAAACTAACTTCCAATCAATACAAATCAGACTGAATAAAATTCTCAAAATGATACTCAATTTACACTGGAGAACACCAACAAATCTCGTCCTAAGCCTTGCTGGCTCGCAAAGACTATCGTTTGAAATTAACAAACTAAAAGAAGGCCTAATCAACAGGTGCAATAATTCTATCCACCCAACAATACAAGAGCTAATTATTTGAAGTTCTTATAGTTAACTAGTTGTAAGATATTTTTTAGTTATTAGCTATTAGTTATAAGTATGATAAAATGACTCGATGCTACGTGGCATAACATATAATTTAAATAGATTTTAATCGAAAACATGTTCATTTCAATCATTTTGTTACCTTAGAATTAACAAATAGCTGCAATCCCAATGTGGAATATCTCTGTAACTCAATATAACCAAACATTTATGTATAATAAAGATCAAATTTAATTAAAAAAAAAAAAAAAAAAAAA
>NW_026454116.1:0-6280 GCF_943734635.1 Anopheles cruzii
CAAACGATTTACGACCACGCTGAGTAACAAGCACACAATCGAAGTGCAAAATTGATTAGATCCGCTTATCGGCGGCTCCACACATTGCGCCACCATTTCCGCCGCTGACGGAGTGTGCGAAACCGACCGGCCTTCTTTATCTATTCGTCATGTTCGGGCTGGCGCGACGGAAAATGATTCAACAACTACCTTTTTGGGAATTTCCAGTCCAACGATATCGTATCAGTTGGATCTTCAAGTTCTTCCCCGTAATCCCTGAGGCTATGAGCGACCGTTTTCAAACTGCCTCACAGTGCGCTCAACTGGAGCTGACGGTTCCCCGATTGCCAAAATCAAAACCCCTCATAGGTTAACCAGACCGTCCGTTGAGGGAACGGCTTTGGAACCGCTTGGCCGCTAACAGCTCCAAATGTCGGATGATTTTGGACATAAGTGGCTTTGTGGCACCGCCGTGGCAATTTGGATGATTGTGGCAACAGGAGATGCACCCGTGTGTCGCGTGTGTGTGTGTGTCTTTTGGCCACAAACAAGCAGATCGAGAAACGGATTGTCGGATCACAGAGTTCCATCGTTCCCAGTGCCGAATTTTTTTTACCGATCGGCGAACGCATTTGGTTATTGACATTTCTCACTTCACTCTTGTTAGAAGAATTTGGCAGCAAATTTGTTCATTCTTTCACCTAATCGATATCGCTCCCAATCATTTCCAGCACACCACGGAGCGCATCTGTCGCACACAAACACACACGCACGGTCCCGGAAGGTTATCCTTGGTATTCGGCGAATTGTTAAAATTCCAGAAATCCATCAACTGGCGAACATTCGCCCCGATCGATTCACCACATGCACACACACACGCGCACCTTTACTATTATTGGCAACCGCGCGGCAGTTCCGGGAAACTCGCTTCGATCGCACCCCTCGCAGGCAAACAACGGCGGCGACGGGTGACGTTTAAAATTCATCTCACCTTCTCACGCAGCAGCAAGCGAAGGAAACGCAAACACTATCTCGCGCAATAAGTCCTTAGGTGGGAAAATGATGTCGAACACAGTTTCCAGCTCTCGATTTGCCGGTGGCTTATCCGAGACGCGGTGCTCCACCGTGGCACCAGTATTTCACCATTTAGTTGGAAAACTTACCCTCTCTTCGGAACGGACGGAAACGTCCAGGGACTACTGCGTGATCAATTCTTCGAATCGAACGTCGTTGCAAATTACGGTTCGGCACGTCGGATAGGCCGCGGAAGCGAGACGGCAAGCGAGTGCTGCGTTCAATTGAATGCGCGCTTTTCTGCGGACGAAGCAGGCAACGGATTTACGCGCACGAACGGACACACTAGAACGGATTCACACCGGAACACCGACACTTAACGTCCTCGAAAAAACTACCAACAGCACGCACGCCGAGAAACGCAACCGTCCGCTTGAAACTTTTTTTTGAAATTGAAATTCTCTCTGTATTTTCTGACCGCCTGACTAACTCTTTTCGATCCGACTCTGCGTTCCCGGTCTCTGGTGCTCTCTTGTTTATAGCCTGCGGGTTGAAGAGTTCAAGTGCGTTTCGCATGGCTGTTTCAGCTTCTTAGCTTCTTAGAACCACGCACGGTTTTATCACAAAGCGTTCGACCGTAACCGTGCAAAAAGCAGGAACTGTGCCACTAAACATCAGCGTAAACGTAAACGAATCCACAAATATATGATCCGTAAAACCCACTTCAAGCCAGCTTCGGAGAGTGCGAGCGGAGAGAATGAAATCGTGAGAAGCGGAGAGCGTGAGAAGAAATGCCACTGAAAAGGTGAGCAGCGCGTTGCTAGAGAGAGAATGTAAACAAAATACCAGGAATCGCATCCGGCGTCCAATGTTACCGGCTTTTTGCTTTTTTCCCTTTTTTTGCAGACGCCGCCGCTGGGTGCGTTGGTGTGAGTGTGGCCAATGCACCGACCTTTGTTGCAATATGACTCTCGGTCGCGGATTGTAAAATGTGAAGAAGGGTGATGAAAAACCCCCAAACCAATGCAGACCGGATAATTTGCATGAATCATCCACACACACACACACGAGAACCACACGCACTTCCTGCACTGTCCGTATCCGGCCACCAGCAGCTGGGCCGCTGAAGCGTAAACAACAGCGGTTGGTTTCCGGCCGTCCTGTGTTGATGTTTGTTTGCACATAAGCATACGCATGGAAAGCGAAAGCGATACAAAACGCGCACGCGGCGTGTCCTCTGCAAGGGTCCAAGC
Source organism: Anopheles cruzii (assembly GCF_943734635.1). NCBI lineage: Eukaryota > Metazoa > Arthropoda > Insecta > Diptera > Culicidae > Anopheles > Anopheles cruzii. Next base: position 2,247 of record NW_026454116.1, read on the forward strand.
GCCGACGAAGGATATTGACAAAAGCGGAGCAGAAAACGGAAAACCGAAAAACGGTTTGAAACTGAACAGACGCGCGCTCACAAAGCGTGTCGGAGCAACATTCTTGCTTTTCAGTGTGTATAATGTAAATAAAATTAATGCCCAAGTCCAGTCCAAGTCCCACAGCGCAATGTTATACGGCCGGGCAGCCGCGGTTCTTTTGGTGATGCTGCCGCTGCAGCTGCCATCGATTGGCGCGCGAAATTCCCGAGAAAATCATCAGCATCATCAGCATCGGCAGAAAGTTTTCGGTGGTGGTCAACGAGCACGTGGGCATGCGCAATGCGCGGCACATCCCCGCAGACGGCGTGCGCGTGTGGCCCCGTTTTGCGTACTGGCGGCATGCAAAGTGCGGCCCCGCGCACACGTCTGCTTGGTCCGGCATGCCACCCATCGCCCAACTGGGTGGCCACCTTCCGGGAAGCCGCCGGTTTCGTCGGAAGCCCGTGGGCTGGGAGCTCCTGATTTCCGTTCTTCCTCTAAAACCCCGTGTGCCAGCGACTCGTTATATGGGATCTTTTTCAACTTCTCGCTCTCCTTTTCGCTCTTCCGGTTAGATGGGTGGTGGTTAACTAGCCCCGTCATGGAATTCGCTGTGTAGTCAGAATTCTAACAACCATCGCCGGCGGATTCGCGTCTTCGTCGTCGCCGTCGAACCGAAAAGATCAAAGCTCGCGCGATTACCGTGTGCGGATGGAATTCGCGAAACTGGCCCCGGACGCCCAGCCCTCACTTCCTGTTGCCGACCACAGACACACACACGCGCCCGAACGGAACCGGTTTGAAGATCCTTAGCATACGATTAGGGCTGCCGGTTAGCCAACGGACTCGCCACCTCTGGCTCAGAGCCTCGGGAAGCCGGGGAAGCGAAATGAAATTATGTTGTCCTTCCACATGAAAGCACGCCCGTTGGCGGCCACACCGTAATCAGCGGACACCACACACACACACACACACACACACAACACCGGGTCACACGAAAGTCCTGCCGGCGCTGCGGCCATCGGTTAGAAATGGCAGAGCACGTGAAGCACGTGAAAGTTTCTGCTCCTCGGGGGCCATCGGCACCGGTCGGCACCGGTTGAATATCCTTCCCCGAAAAACGGCCCCGATGACTTGGTCCCCGTTCCGGTCCGTGGCACAGTAAACGAATTGTGACGGTGTGCGTCGAGCTGTTCGTTTTCTTTCATATAGATTTTTTTCCAATCGGTTCTGGGATCTCTCTCGCACCCCGAAGCACCGCTTTCCACGCGGGATGTCCTTTTCATGAGCTGCCTCGCTGCCTTTTCATGACCGCCTGGAAGCCACACCAGGGCAGGGAAAGGTATTGTAACGATCTGGAAACGATCGAAACGTTTTTAGATCTCCCTTTGGCAGCGTGGCAACAATTTATGCGTGTTTTTGCCTCGCCGAACACTTTCATGTGCCGTAATTTGGGGTCCCGTAACACGGATAGGGTTAGAAGAACGGGTTCCGCTCCGGAAGCGCACCGTCCCCGGCCATCAATCAAGCGGCGCTCCCGGCTGTTCGGCTGCCATCGGTGTTATCGCGATCTGATTGGTGCTCCAACAATGTTTGCCCTCGCAGCCGGCCCGTTTCGGAGAAGCCTAGGACGAGGCCTTATCAGCTGACACTCAGTAAACATTTGCAGTGCCGTGGGAAATGGGACATGACAGGTTTATGGCAGGTCCAGAGTCCAGCTGACACGGTGACACGAATGTGTCGCCGGCCGTCGACAGAAACGATTTCCTCGAGCTCCGCGGTGGATAGGTCAGGCAGAAAGGGACCTCGACCCTCTCGACCCCCTGCAGCCGATGTGCGAAAAAGCCATTGGCACCATCGCAACACTCGGCGAAAGGACTCTCGGCTCGGCGAGGACACTCGAGCCGCACGGCTCATTATCGAACGTTCCGTCTTTGGGGCACTCTTTATCCCTGTCCGCTTCGCGTTTATGTCGGCCCGATTTTCCTCATTTCGACATCCTGCTGCAACCCTGTCCATGGGCTGGGCCTGGACAACAACTCTATTGTCGAGCAGCAGAGCAGCAGCCGGCCAGCTGCGGACGCTGCTGGTACTCTGCTGGCACAACCAACAATCCTCGGGTAATCCTTTGATTGTTTGCCGTTCCCCGCCCAGCAACCGGGTGGCCAGAAAAGCCCAGCCCAGTGCATAATATGTTTATGTGTGCGTGTGTGTTCGTGGTTGAGGGATAAATATTTTCCCGAAACTGATTTCACGGTGGCTTTGGTTCGTTACTGTATGCTTATCCGGCTCTAAACCGGCGAGAACCACCTGAAGTGCAGCCGGAATCCGAGGCTGGGCAGACAATAAATCTGGCAATTTTCTTCCGTTTTGTTCGGTGGTCTAGGGAAGTACAATTTAAAGTGCAAACAAGCACCGCAGTAATGACCGGCACACGATGTAGCCCAACAGAGAAAGGTAGAGCAGCGCTTATTGCAACCCAATTCTCGGAAGTTCTTCCGGAAGCTGCGGTGCAGCTGACGTACTGTTCACTGGAAATAATTGGCTTCCGTTCGGCCATGCAGCACTACTAAAGCCGGCAGAGTGGACTCAAGGGTCAACATGTAACAATGCGTTTTGCCATCTTTTCCACAGGTAGTTGAATCGGGTTGAAACTAAATATGTATTGAAGAACCCAATAGTTTCCCCAACAGTTTCAAGTCTTGCAACAATGAGTAATCGATACGATTCAGCATTATTTGGCGGCCAGATGGCGGCGCAGTTTGGCGTGATGCTAACAGGTAACCGGTAGAGAGGATCCCTCACCGGTCGTGGCATCGATCAGGTCTTGTAGCGATATTTCACTCAGCACTTCGTTCAGGGCCGGCTTGACACTGCTCTCGATCGTATCGGTGATGGCCACCTGGTTATCGTTGATGATTCCCGGTACTGCGCCTTCCACCATACGGTTGAAGGCGAGCGTCAGGAGTCGCGAATGGAACACGTTCTTCAGCTTCGAGTTCACCGATTCGATCGTCGTGGTAATGCGTAGATCTCGGATCTGGAGGCTGTCCCCTTTGAGCGCCACCTTTACCGTACCCTTCAGGGTGATGCCTAGCGATCGGAAAAACGGGGAAAATCGAACGGGGAAATGTATTAGCGACCTCCAGTGCCTTAACCGACGCTAAGATTTGGACCCTTACCGTTGACGTTGAACTTGAACGGTCCCGATCGTTGGAACGGAATGAACCCGAGGGTCTTTCCCTTGACCTGGTACTTTCCCTTCGTGCGAATGGAGTTGAAGAAAAACTCAAAGTCCAGCTGCAACTTTAGCACCTTCACGTCGATCTTCCTGATTTCGAAGTCATCCAATCCCTCGACCAGCAGGTCGTTGAACTCAGTTTTGAACCTGTAATGGCAGGAGTGTTAGCACTCGATCAAGAGCGTGGCACGCGCTGGGTAGCTTCTTACCTAAGTCCTTTCTGAACGACGTCAAACTCCACGTGATCGAGCTCCAACGGCGCAAGCACCGGAATGCCCATATCCGGGATGCCACATGGCATCGATTTCTGGAGGTTCTCCAAGAACTCGATCACCGCTTTGTTCAGCTTATTGTCACGCTCCGCGATTTCGAGGCTAGTGTTTTCGGCACCGGCAGCCACCGTCCCAAGGGCCATTAGCAGGACGCAACCGAGCAGGGCTGACGACTTCATGGTTGCTGGCGGTTTGATTGCTTCCGATGGGTTCCCTCAATGTCCGATCGCGCTGCACTGTAGTTTATAGGCCCTAGAACAAGTGTTTAAATACGCCACCGGCCGGGAGCGTGTTTTGTTTTATGACACCACCTGCACACATAACTGGGCCTGAGGCTCAGTGGGGCTGAACCTGTGCAGATCTCGATTGCGAAAACTATCAACGGAAGCTCCCAAACACACCGGGCAATCGGGCCCGCTAACCGATAGCACGCTGTTGAACATTCCTCTTCAAACGGGACCCAGTATCGCGCGCTGAAGTGGACGTTAAGTCCACAACGG
>NW_026454116.1:6780-13096 GCF_943734635.1 Anopheles cruzii
CCGTTGTGGACTTAACGTCCACTTCAGCGCGCGATACTGGGTCCCGTGTGAAGAGGAATGTTCAACAGCGTGCTATCGGTTAGCGGGCCCGATTGCCCGGTGTGTTTGGGAGCTTCCGTTGATAGTTTTCGCAATCGAGATCTGCACAGGTTACCCACTGAGCCTCAGCCCCAGTTATGTGTGCAGGTGGTGTCATAAAACAAAACACGTTCCCGGCCGGTGGCGTATTTAAACACTTGTTCTAGGGCCTATAAACTACAGTGCAGCGCGATCGGACATTGAGGGAACCCATCGGAAGCAATCGAACCGCCAGCAACCATGAAGTCGTCAGCCCTGCTCGGTTGCGCCCTGCTAATGGCCCTTGGGACGGTGGCTGCCGGTGCCGAAAACACTAGCCTCGAAATCGCGGAGCGTGACAATAAGCTGAACAAAGCGGTGATCGAGTTCTTGGAGAACCTCCAGAAATCGATGCCATGTGGCATCCCGGATATGGGCATTCCGGTGCTTGCGCCGTTGGAGCTCGATCACGTGGAGTTTGACGTCGTTCAGAAAGGACTTAGGTAAGAAGCGTCCCAGCGCGTGCCACGCACTCGATCGACCGTTAACACTCCTGCCACTACAGGTTCAAAACCGAGTTCAACGACCTGCTGGTCGAGGGATTGGATGACTTCGAAATCAGGAAGATCGACGTGAAGGTGCTAAAGTTGCAGCTGGACTTTGAGTTTTTCTTCAACTCCATTCGCACGAAGGGGAAGTACCAGGTCAAGGGAAAGACCCTCGGGTTCATTCCGTTTCAACGATCGGGACCGTTCAAATTCAACGTCAACGGTAAGGGCCCAAGTCTTAGCGTCGGTTATTTCGCTGGAGGTTGCTAATACATTTCCTCGTTTTCCGATCGCTAGGCATCACCGTGAAGGGAACGGTAAAGGTGGCGCTCAAGGGGGATAGCCTCCAGATCCGAGATCTGCGCATTACCACGACGATCGAATCGGTGAACTCGAAGCTGAAGAACGTGTTCCATTCGCGACTCCTGACTCTCGCCTTCAACCGTATGGTGGAAGGCGCAGTGCCGGGAATCATCAACGATAACCAGGTGGCCATCACCGATACGATCGAGAGCAGTGTCAAGCCGGCCCTAAACGAAGTGCTGAGTGAAATATCGCTACAAGACCTGATCGATGCCACGACCGGTGAGGGATCCTCTCTACCGGTTACCTGTTAGCATCACGCCAAACTGCGCCGCGATCTGGCCACCAAATAATGCTGAATCGTATCGATTACTCATTGTTGGAAAACTTGAAACTGTTTGGGGAAACTATTGGGTTCTTCAATACATATTTGGTTTCAACCCGATTCAACCACCTTTGGAAAAGATGGCAAAACGCATCGCTACATGTTGACCCTTGAGCCCACTCTGCCGGCTTTAGTAGTGCTGCATGGCCGAACGGAAGCCAATTATTTCCAGTGAACAGTACGTCAGCTGCACCGCAGCTTCCGGAAGAACTTCCGAGAATTGGGTTGCAATAAGCGCTGCTCTACCTTTCTCTGTTGGGCTACATCGTGTGCCGGTCATTACTGCGGTGCTTGTTCGCACTTTATATTGTACTTCCCTAGACCACCGAACAAAGTGGAAGAAAATTGCCAGTTTTATTGTCTGCCCAGCCTCGGATTCCGGCTGCACTTCAGGTGGTTCTCGCCGGTTTAGAGCCGGATAAGCATACAGTAACGAACCAAAGCCACCGTGAAATCAGTTTCGGGAAAATATTTATCCCTCAACCACGGACACACACGCACACATAAACATATTATGCACTGCTGGGCTTTTCTGGCCACCCGGCTGCTGGGCGGGGAACGGCAAACAATCAAAGGATTACCCGAGGATTGTTGGTTGTGCCAGCAGAGTACCAGCAGCGTCCGCAGCTGGCCGGCTGCTGCTCTGCTGCTCGACAATAGAGTTGTTGTCCAGGCCCAGCCCAGGGACAGGGTTGCAGCAGGGTGTCGAAATGAGGAAAACCGGGCATACATAAACGCGAAGCGGACAGGGATAAAGAGTGGCCCAAAGACGGAACGTTCGATAATGAGCCGTGCGGCTCGAGTGTCCTCGCCCGGCCGAGAGTCCTTTCGCCGAGTGTTGCGAAGGTGCCAATGGCTTTTTCGCACATCGGCTGCAGGGGGTCGAGAGGGTCGAGGTCCCTTTCTGCCTGACCTATCCACCGCGGAGCTCAAGGAAATCGTTTCTGTCGACGGCCGGCGACACATTCGTGTCACCGTGTCAGCTGGACTCCGGACCTGCCATAAACCTGTCATGTCCCATTTCCCACGGCACTGCAAATGTTTACTGAGTGCCAGCTGATAAGGCCTCCACCTAGGCTTCCCCGAAACGGGCCGGCTGCAAGGGCAAACATTGTTGGGGCACCAATCAGATCGCGATAACACCGATGGCATCCGGACAGCCGGGAGCGCCGCTTGATTGATGGCCGGGGACGGTGCGCTTCCGGAGCGGAACCCGTTCTTCTAACCCTACCCGTGTTACGGGGCCCCAAATTACGGCACATGAAAGTCAGTTCGGCGAGGCAAAAACACGCATAAATTGTTGCCACGCTGCCAAAGGGAGATCCAAAAACGTTTCGATCGTTTCCAGATCGTTACAATACCTTTCCCGGCCCTGGTGTGGCTTCCTGGCGGTCATGAAAAGGCAGCGAGGCAGCTCATGAAAAGGACATCCCGTGTGGAAAGCGGTGCTTCGGGGCGCGAGAAAGATCCCAGAACCGATTGGAAACGAAAAAAAAATCTATATGAAAGAAAACGAACAGCCCGACGCACACCGTCACAATTCGTTTACTGTGCCACGGACCGGAACGGGGACCAAGTCATCGGGCCCGTTTTCGGGGAAGGATATTCAACCGGTGCCGATGGCCCCCGAGGAGCAGAAACTTTCACGTGCTTCACGTGCTCTGCCATTTCTAACCGATGGCCGCAGCGCCGGCAGGACTTTCGTGTCCGACCCGGTGTTGTGTGTGTGTGTATGGTGTGGTGTCCGCTGATTACGGTGTGGCCGCCAACGGGCGTGCTTTCATGTGGAAGGACAACATAATTTCATTTCGCTTCCCCGGCTTCCCGAGGCTCTGAGCCAGAGGTGGCGAGTCCGTTGGCTAACCGGCAGCCCTAATCGTATGCTAAGGATCTTCAAACCGGTTCCGTTCGTGCGTGTGTGTGTGTGTGCCTGTGGTCGGCAACAGGAAGTGAGGGATGGCGTCCGGGGCCAGTTTCGCGAATTCCATCCGCACACGGTAATCGCGCGAGCTTTGATCTTTTCGGTTCGACGGCGACGACGAAGACGCGAATCCGCCGGCGATGGTTGTTAGAATTCTGACTACACAGCGAATTCCATGACGGGGCTAGTTAACCACCACCTATCCAACCGTGCGGAAGGGCGAAAGGGAGAGAGAGAAAGAGAGAGAAGAGAACGTGAAACGTTGGAAAGGATCCCATATAACGAGTCGCTGGCACACGGGGTTTTGGGGGAAGAACAGAAATCAGGAGCTCCCAGCTCCATCGGCCCACGGGCTTCCGACGAAACCGGCGGCTTCCCGGAAGGTGGCCACCCAGTTGGGCGGTGGGTGGCATGCCGGACCAAGCAGACGTGTGCGCGGGGCCGCACTTTGCATGCCGCCAGTACGCAAAACGGGGCCACACGCGCACGCCGTCTGCGGGGATGTGCCGCGCATTGCGCATGCCCACGTGCTCGTTGACCACCACCGAAAACTTGCTGGCGATGCTGATGATGCTGATGATTTTCTCGGGAATTTCGCGCGCCAATCGATGGCAGCTGCAGCGGCAGCATCACCAAAAGAACCGCGGCTGCCCGGCCGTATAACATGTCGATTTTGGACTTGAGTTGGACTTGGGCATTAATTTTATTTACATTATACACACTGAAAAGCAAGAATGTTGCTCCGACACGCTCGGTGAGCGCGCGCGTCTGTTCAGTTTCAAACCGTTTTTTGGTTTTCCGTTTTCTGCTCCGCTTTTGTCAATATCCTTCGGCGGCGCCTGGACCCTTGCAGAGGACACGCCGCGTGCGCGTTTTGTATCGCTTTCGCTTTCCATGCGTATGCTTATGGGCAAACAAACATCAACCAACACAGGACGGCCGGAAACCAGCCGCTGTTGTTTACGCTCTTCAGCGGCCCAGCTGCTGGTGGCGGGATACGGACAGTGCAGGAAGTGCGTATGGCCCTCGGGTGTGTGTGTGTGTGGATGATTCATGCAAATTATCCGGTCTGCATTGGTTTGGGGGTTTTTCATCACCCTTCTTCACATTTTACAATCCGCTACCGAGAGTCATATTGCATCAAAGGTCGGCGCATTGGCCACACTCACACCAGCGCACCCAGCGGCGGCGTCCGCAAAAAAAAGGGAAAAAAGCAAAAAGCCGGTAACATTGGACGCCGGATGCGATTCCTGGTATTTTGTTTACATTCTCTCTCTAGCAACGCGCTGCTCACCTTTTCAGTGGCATTTCTTCTCACGCTCTCCGCTTCTCACGATTTCATTCTCTCCGCTCGCACTCTCCGAAGCTGGCTTGAAGTGGGTTTTACGGATCATATATTTGTGGATTAATTTACGGTTACGCTGATGTTTAGTGGCACAGTTCCTGCTTTTTGTACGGTTAATGTTGAAAGCTTTGTGATAAAACCGTGCGTGCTTCTAAGAAGCTAAGAAGCTTCAACAGCCATGCGAAACGCACTTGAACTCTTCAATCCGCAGGCTATAAACAGCAGAACACCAGAGACCGGGAACGCAGAGTCGGATCGAAAAGTTAGTCAGGCGGTCAGAAAATACAGAGAGAATTTCAATTTCAAAAAAAAGTTTCATGCGGACGGTTGCGTTTCTCGGCGTGCGTGCTGTTGGTAATATTTTCGAGGACGTTAAGTGTCGGTGCTCCGGTGTGAATCCGTTCTGGTGTGTCCGTTCGTCCGCGTAATTCCGTTGCCGGTACCGCTTCTGCTTCGTTTGCAGAAACGCGCGCATTCGATTGAAGTCATTTTCAGCGCACTCGCGCTTGCTGTCTCGCTTCCGCGGCCTACCCGACGTGCCGAACCGTAATTTGCAGCGACGTTCGATTCGAAGAATTGATCACGCAGTAGCTCCCGGACGTTTCCGTCCGTTCCGAAGAGAGGGTAAGTTTTCCAACTAAATGGTGAAATACTGGTGCCACGGTGGAGCACCGCGTCCCGGATAAGCCACCGGCAAATCGAGAGCTGGAAACTGTGTTCGACATCATTTTCCCACCTAAGGACTTATTGCGCGAGATAGTGTTTACGTTTCCTTCGCTTGCTGCTGCGTGAGAAGGTGAGATGAATTTTAAACGTCACCCGTCGCCGCCGTTGTTTGCCTGCGAGGGGTGCGATCGAAGCGAGTTTCCCGGAACTGGCGCGCGGCCGCCAATAATGGTAAAGGTGTGTGTGTGTGCATATGGTGAATCGATCGGGGCGAATGTTCGCCAGTTGATGGATTTCTGGAATTTTAACAATTCGCCGAATACCAAGGATAACCTTCCGGGACCGTGCGTGTGTTTGTGTGCAACAGATGCGCTCCGTGGTGTGCTGGAAATGATTGGGAACGAAATCGATTAGGTGAAAGAATGAACAAATTTGCTGCCAAATTCTTCTAACAAGAGTGAAGTGAGAAATGTCAATAACGAAATGCGTTCGCCGATCGGTAAACAAAATTCGGCACTGCGAACGATGGAACTCTGTGATCCGACAATCCGTTTCTCGATCTGCTTGTTTGTGGCCAAAAGACACACACACGACACGCGGGCGCATCTCCTGTTGCCACACAATCGTCCAAATTGCCCCGGCGGTGCCACAAATCCACTTATGTCCAAAATCATCCGACATTTGGAGTTGTTAGCGGCCAAGCGGTTCCAAATCCGTTCCCTCAGCGGACGGTCTGGTTAACCTATGAGGGGTTTTGATTTTGGCAATCGGGGAACCGTCAGCTCCAGTTGAGCGCACTGTGAGGCAGTTTGAAAACGGTCGCTCATAGCCTCAGGGATTACGGGGAAGAACTTGAAGATCCAACTGATACGATATCATTGGACTGGAAATTCCCAAAAAGGTAGTTGTTGAATCATTTTCCGTCGCGCCAGCCCGAACATGACGAATAGATAAAGAAGGCCGGCCGGATTCGCACACTCCGTCAGCGGCGGAAATGGTGGCGCAATGTTTGGAGCCCGCAGATAAGCGGATCTAATCAATTTCGCACTTCGATTGTGTGCTTGTTACTCAGCGTGGTCGTAAATCGTTTG
>NW_026454117.1:0-13092 GCF_943734635.1 Anopheles cruzii
CCCGCCAAGACACACACAGCGGACCGCCTTTATCCTTGGGGGGGGGGGGGACCCCTTCCGTGCGACAAACTATCAGAATATGTTTACATTCTAATTCGATCCAGACGTAACCCAATATAGCGCTTACGTAGAGTGGGCTCGGGCGCTGTCGCTGACGTATTGTGCAACCTCCGACTCCGAATCCGCTAAACTGCACTTGCCACTTGCCACGGCCCCGGAGAGCGCTGCCGTAAGCCTCGTTCGTGGTGTTGTGGTGACCTAATGGAATAATTTAATACAAATAACCCTCCTCTTCGGGTGCTGGGGGGTGCAGAGACCCGCGCGGCCCTCGACGTCCAAAGGTTGGAGGAAACCCACCGCGCAGCAGCAGCTAACAGCCTTCGGACTTTAATCACCACAATAGAAACAGAAAGAGACAGAGAGACAAAGCGAGAGAGAAACGACACCATACTGAAACAATGAAGTTGTAGCCCGCGGCCCGTGTTGGTGGGGTTTTCCTTGAAAATGAGCACAAATTTAATCAATTTCCTAAATTAATCGGCATTAGAGGCTACGGCGCGGCCCAGGTCCAAATGCCAGTATCACACAGCGTCACACGGCGCACACGAGAGTGAAAAGGAAAACCGAAAAACAATCACGGCAGCGCCTAGAGCGGGGTCCGGGCAACGAAAAATCGCCTCCAAGAAACAGCGAAGATCCGTCGATCGCGAGCGTGAAAAACCAACCACGGCGGCAAAGACAACACAAACAAACAACAAACGGCGAAAAATAATTAAATTACATAACCCTGATGCCGCCGCCTCTCACCTCGTGGATAACCTTCCGAGATCGGCGCGACTCTCGGCCAGACCGACTCTGCTCCAGTGCTGGTCCGGTGTTAAGTCACGGACTGTTCGGTTCGTTTGGTTGTAAATGAGTTTTCCCGCGGCATCTTCTTTGCCGCTGCACTTTTGAGCACTTTTGGGTCATTGTAGCAGCAGAAGCAGCAGCAACAGCTGGGGTCCCAGCATTAGAATGGAGCCTTATTGCAGTGCGATTTTCATTGTTGGACAAGACAATTTTGTTCCCAAAACTCCAAACCCAGAGATTCTCTCAGCTTAGGCCCGGTGGGCAATCGAGCCCAAGGTTTTTCAAATGGCCGTAACAGAGCCAACGGAATTTGTCGCACGTGTAGAACGGTGGAAACAGCTCTCTTTGACGTTTGAAGTAAAACCAAGATTAATTTGATTTGATTGTTGACTGATTTCTGATTCAAAACAATATTCCAATGCTATTTTTATCTCTATTTTTGCAAGCAAGCGTGGTTCTAGCAACGTTCGCTAATTAGAACAAGTTTTAATGTCTTAATTAGTGTTTTTATTTAATAGAATAGTATAACTTAATTATTAATAGAATCTAGTTACTTGTATAAGAAGTTACTTATACTTTCTTCAAACTTCAGCTACCATTTCAAATCCAAAACTAATTACTAATACACTTAACTAAAACAAAATTCTACTTAATTTCCACAGACGTTAACAACACCTTTTCACTAGAATTTGTCTTTTGGAGACATTTAATTTCCATCAAACATTTAAATATAAATTGACTAATCATTTTATTCAATGATAGCGCATCACAAAAAGAAAGACACTTTTAAAAAGCATTCGAATACTTTTATCTAATATTATTTCTAATCTTCTTTTATTGTCTTTCTTTTTCTTCTAATAATTTATTTTTTTGCAAAATAAACAAATTAAAAGACGCACATTATTTCGTTAATGTCTTCAAGGAATATTGGCGTAAAGAACAACGAGCAATTGCTAAAATCTTCATTTCCTCCAACGTTCAAAAAGGTGTTTGAAATAAAGGTTTACATAGTCTTATCGCTTAAGGATTTGCTACAGGACTTTTGCGTGAAGTGTTGATTTGAATGTAATGTTGTGTTACGAGTGTATTTGTTTACGACAACCTCCGAAAAATGTTTGAAAAATATTTTTTTTTAACGCACATTTTCCATCACAAAACTAACTATCGTACAGCGCGCGCGCGCTCGTTACTGTGCGCCGCGCGTCGTTGCTCATAAATCCTCCACCCTGGCAGTCCCTGTCGATCCCCGCCACCCCTCGGGGGGCGATGCTCATTAAAGACGTCTCACTCCGGGGAAGAGGAAGCATCGAAGGGCTACGCCGAGAGACCACGCCAACTTAATCGGCGGCGGCGAACCGAAGTTATTGTCATTCGATGACATCGTGGGTGCAGCAGCAGTCGGTGCGGAGTGCGGTCGGTGGGTGTAGGAAGTGTGGTCGGGATAAAATGCGGCACGACGACGCCCGGCCCGATGCATTCCATCGTATCGGTACGGTACACACGCAGCAGCAGCAGCATCGAGCAGTTCTCGTGTAGAGGAGGGAAGAACGTCTTGGCGGGCGCGACTCGCGAGAAGAGCGAGAGACTTAATGTCTTATTGTTCAACCGTGCGACATACCAATTTGCAGCGACACACACACACACACGCCCTGGGTTTCTTCCCGCGCGGTTCTGTTCTTGCGAAACGCTTAGCCGTGCGCGCCGTAACACCGTGATCTGGTGGGACTCACGCCGTCCGATCGGCTACACTCCAGGTGTAGCCGGATCTGGACCGTTTTGGCACCGTTCTCCGATGGTGCGGCGGTGTGTCTGGGGGTTTCGTCTGTCTTGCTCCCTATCCCATCGCCGTCGCCGTGGCCCCAACATAAACCGATACGGCACAAGGCGTGGCAGGAGAGAAAGAGCCAATTTGTGGTGAAGTTAACCACCAGGACTACGGGGTCGGCTGGAGGAACCCAACGCGGAACGTGGCATCACCAGTCCACTCTTGGTTTTCTGGAACATAAAACGCACTTGAACCGACGTTTGAGAATTGTTAACATTGAACAATTTTTCCTGGCCTTTTTCTAAATTTTTGAAGTCGCCGAATCTTCACTGATTTCCGCCTGAAGAGTCAGAATTCTTAGAGCTTACACCAATTCATCTTCTCGGCTATGAACCTGAGCAGAATCCGTAACTAGTTCTGGCCACTAGATGCTCCACGGATGGTCCACGGATTAGACAACGCCGCCTAGCCCAAGAAGCAGAAGACGACGGCCCGGAATGAAGTAATCAGCCCGGACAAAAGTGTCTTGTGATGGAAATTTGCTCCGATCTTGCCGTGACAATCTTCGAGCCGCACAGAGATGGATCGAAACGGTGTCCAGGTCTTGGCTACAAGTGACGCGCGCGCACCCGCCCGATCGTCGATGCGTTCTTCGATGGTGGTGCTTCATAAATCTTCGCCCATCTTAGGGCGCGCGCGCGCGCCAGGACGTGTCCAGCCATATCGAAATGCAAACGAGCCATCTTGCCATCCGCTTGGGTCGCTTGGGTTCTTTGCTGGCTCCGGGCTCCAGGCGCTGCTTACATTGTATCGAGGACCACGCGGACAGCTCGCCGTTCTCGAGCAACGCCATAAGCGCAACATGCCAATGTGTCCAAGTTGGTCCAATCTTTTGCATAAAACTACGAAAAGGTTTCCCTTTCCGGGCAATATAATGCCCGGTCAAGGGGGTCCGACGCTTCTTCGCCGCGGCAGTGGGCACTACAATAGGCTTCTAGATCACGGCACACAGAACGGAGAAGCTACTTATTTCCGATATCTGCTGCAGCATCTTTGCGCCCCTTGCAGGTTTGGCAGATGGAACCCATTCTTCAATCAGCCAGAAGACACTGAACAGGCGGCGGGCGGACAATGTTGGCGGCCCCCTGATTGCCAGCAGACGACGGCGAGGATGCACAAATAGAGACACCATAGAATCTGGATCGTAATTTGTTTTCCAAGAGGTCGACCGGGCCGCCGCCGATCGGCAGGATACTGCACACCGGGCCCACAGGATGATGATGATGATGCGGCTGCTTCTGCTGTCGGAATATGCGGCCCGTGAACCGAAGAATATGCAGATGGCGTGCCACCAATCCACCTCCTCCCGGGTAGTGTTTATCTTAATCATCTGGGCGCGACTACCTTTTCTCCTTCTGTGGCACAACGTCGTTTCCGTAATCGGGCCCGGAACGCCGATTGCGATCGGCTTGCTGGCGTAATGCGCGGCTTCAATCCGGCGGCCGGGCGCATTGGCAATCACAGCCCTCTCTCTCCCACCGGAGCCAGCGCGCCCCTGCCAGCCGTCATCAGTTTGGTTGAAGAAGATTAACTACCGAGCGCCTTCTAGCCAGGCCATCGGGGTACAATATGGTGTGTTTGTGTGTGCGCGCATAACTCGCTGCTGTAGTTCTGGATTCCGAGCGAAAATGTGAAATCATTTGGGGGCAAGTTTTTATTTTTCCACCGTTTTTTTGTTTTTGCGAAAGCATGACCGAGCCCAGGTTCGTGGGAAAGGTCAGCATATGCAGCGTGCGGGACGTCAACGGAATGCAGTTCATGCGGGAAGTGGATTATGAGCAGATTCCGGGATGGACAGAACACCGTTCGGAAAGTGAAATGAGTTACAAACAGCCCGAAACCCCGTCATGCGGTTGACGGGTGATGGACGACGATGCGCCATGTGGACACAGCCAAAGGGGTCAGGGTCCGTATTGATCATCTTCATGTTTCATCATCTTCATGTTTTCACAATTCGATTTTTAATTAAATTTGCAATCTGTTTCCGTTTCGAATTTCATACTGCTCATACCGTGTTCAACAATAGCATGAGGCGCTCTGTGAAGCCTCGTCGTGGTTCTCGTCAAAAATGGAGCTTCTCTACAGTAGAAACATATTTGCGAATAATTGAAATAATAGCAGCAAATCCCTCCGAAACAATGCCGAAAGGTGCAAAATGTTCAACATTTTACACACATTTCAACATTTATTACAACTGTATTACGGCGTAGTTTATTTTATATTAAAAAAAACGCTTAAATAAAATCAGCTGCATGAAATGCACTAGTCAACGGCTGAAAATAACTACCTAATAAAAACTAGAAATCAGAAGCCGTTAGAACAGCGTCTTACTGTCGTGCTGTCGTATACGCTTCGACAGGCTCCGGTGGCTAGGTCATGTCATGAGAATGGCGGAAGGCAAAGCAGCCCACAAAGTCTTCTTAGGCCGTCCAGAAGGACAAAGGGCACGTAGTAAGCCTCGTTTAAGATGACACGACTGCATAGATACCAGAACAGTCGGGTTTAACGTTTGGTAGACGAAGGCGCCTGACCGTGAACGGTCGACGGACTCTTTGGTCTTCTTTATTTATTTATTTATGGTCATCGTAAAGAAAAACTTCCGAAAGTAGTCAAGCCCTTCAAGAGTAATAAGATCACGCAAAAACATCGTAGCTAAAAGTGTACGAAACAAGCTTAATGTAAGTGATCAAGTTATTAAATCCAATCCAATGTACAAATTCAAGAACCACGATCAGCACCCACAACGGGAACTCAATCGAGGGTATGCAAATTTGGAACCAGAAATAAACCATCGCAACATCAACTAATCAAATACATAAAGCTTTAATACCTCGTACCATTCTTGAATGGTTATGTTCCTTAAGGGTTAATCAACAGCAACATCGGTGAAGTGACTTTGCGCGCGGATAAAAGTAAAATCGCAAACGCTTTCCCTTTTCCCGCGTCAGAACTTTCTCAACTCGCCCGTCGCTGGCCCGGCGCGGGAGGTTCCCACGTCCGTCAGGCAAACTTTTATCGTATGTGTTAATCAAAAAAACAGTGAAACTGCACACCACGACGTCCAACAACCGACAAGCTGCGCTGCGCTGCGCCGGCTTGACATTAGTTGCCTTCTCTCGGGGCAACCCGCGAATCTAGCCAAGACCATCTTTCGAGAAGCCCCCGCCGCCGCCAACCGCTGACGGCGGATCGGCTTGCGCCGGTGGCGAAGAGTCGACTCCGCGCTATCTTCCGAGTGTCACATTCACGGCTAGCGTCAGCTAGTTGTTGTTGTTGTTGCAGCAGGACAGGACCGCTGCGACGTGTCATCCGTCGTCCGCGACTTCAGTCAGGTGTTCAAGCGCCGGCAGCAGGGAAACGACTCTCGGTTTCGGAGTCCGCAGGGCGCGCTGTGCCTTGTGCCGGGAAAAGGCTGAAGGGCAAGCGATGCACGCGAGCGCGGGCTGGCGCGCGCACGCGCACCCAACGGCCACCGCGCAAGCGGCCATCATGAGAATCTATTATTGTTGCAAATTAAACATTCAAACATGGCGCACATTGCGGAAGCGGCACACACACACACACTGTGATCGTTCGTGTGCGATCTCTCCCGGTGACGACTCCCGCGGTGTGATTCTCGATGTCCCGGCCGCGGCCGGAGCAGCATTAGACAAGGTTCTCTCCGTCACACATATGCACGAAATGGCCTGGGGGCTAGCGGTCGGTGCAGCTTTGGCAAAAGGTTTTGTCGCCGTGCATACCCCCGGCCCCGGGCCATCCACCCTCTCCGGGTGGACCACCCCATGCTGGTGGGTGGTGAAAGGACGACGGTGGTTTGTTTGCATTCACCATTTCCCAGGGCCAAGCGGACGCGGCCAGCCGGCGGTAGAATGTGTGGCATGTGTATTTTCAATTTTCAATGTACCAACCCGCGCGCCCGGGGGGCATGGCACGATCCCGTGGGGGAGAGTGCGGTGGTCATGCATAATCCGCCTCGGTTTTCGTTTTCATCATCTTGCGGTCGCCGTCGCGCCATCGAAGGGAGCCCCCGGGAGAAAGTTTAATGTAATATAATTATTGGGTCAGTTCTATCACGGTTCGCTTCGTGCAGCCGCGCCGCGACGAAAGTTTCCCTTTCGTCTGGGGCCCACCGCATCCCCACCCCCCGTTCCCGACCGACCAACCGGTGGCGGTGGCGCAGGGAATGTCGTTTGAGAAATTAGAAATAAAGCAATTTCGTTAATGAGAATTGCAATCAGCGCAATTCGTCGCAGAGATGTGCGGTGACGCGCGCGGTCTGCACCGTACGCGAGTGCACGGTGCCGGTGCTTACACGCGGCAGGAGGAAAATGTTAACCTGACCCCCCTTTCTGGCTGTCCTCACTGGCGGCACCGGATCGATGGAAGCTTGCGATTAGCAGCGAGAGTGGAATGGTTTCCTGCGGTAATGAGATTAATATCCAGATACTTTGTCCCGCCGGCACCGGGGCGGATCGACGTGTGGCATGCCGAAGATGAACGATTTGTCGATTTGTCTACCAACGGAACGCAGCAGATAGGCGTTCCTAGGGCTGATGGCAATCTTTACTCGCCTTGGTTTTACTCTACGTACGTACGAAGCATAGCAACACATTAGAAAGGTGTAAAGTAAATGTTAACAAGTTCGTCGGAAAAAGTATTGTTCATTTTATTTTGTTTTTATGATCACAAAACGCGTTTTGGGTCAGCAGTTATCGTTGTAAGGAATTCGAAGGATTTGTCGAAATTATATTCTCCAGGGACAAAAACCGGGACCTTAACTCAAGCTGCTATGAATTCCAATAGTAACTGAAAGTGGCCCATGAGTCTATTGAACCTAACGATCATGTACGATCATCATACAGCACCATTCAGTATACTTCAATAACTTTTTTTATCTTAGAGGAACGGACAATGTTTACTGCTTAAATGTTTATAATCGCATTCTTACGGGATATTTATCGTAAACAAATAAATAGACAATCAAAGAATTAAAAAAATGAACAAAGAAACATATTTAGTATTATATGGGCATCTCACATGGGAGTCTAGCTAATCATTTAGTTTTTTTCTGCCGTTTACATTTATCGTCTTAATTAATTATTAACATTAGTTTAAAAGCAACATCACATAAAAAGGTGGCACAACCCGTTGGTGGCAAAAGGTGGCACAGCGAACAAACTAATAATCATTCTCATCTCTTTGGTGTTTTCCTTTTTTTTTAGAAACAATATTCCTCATCTCTTTAGACATCTATTTCTTTATTTTTTATATAATTTCCGAACTTACATGGCTGTGTTCGTGTGCGTGTCATACGGAAATAAGCATATATGCGATACATAACGAACACAGACTTTACGTCTTTTAATTATACTATATTTCATTTATCTTATCACTATTGCAAAAATTGAAAAGAAATTTATTAATTTTTAGTTATTATTCAGCCTGCTTCCCGCGCTGCAACGAAAATTGGGTAAAACTTTCGATCTCAATCAGTCCAATCGTTTTTACATACATTTGCCTAATGAAAACCTCATTTGTGTCATATAAAACCGGCAATACATGCCGAAATTTTTTCGATACATAAATAATAAGCATTTACAACAATATGCACCATAAAAATACTATTCTTTCAAATAACGACAAAAAAAGGAAGAATTAAAAAAAAAGTAAAGCTAATTAAAAAGATTATGAAAGACAATATTTAATACTGCACATTTCATTATCAACAATATGAGTCTTACACATTAGATTAAAGCACTAACAATGTTTGTCGCATTACAAACGCGGAGCAGACAAACCGCACGTGCTTATCTGTTAAGTGGTCGTTTACTCAATAAAATACAAAGTTACTCTGCAACTTTGCTACGAGTTTACAATGACTAGCTAACAGGTCACAACTTACGCTTACGTGTTACGAAATAAAATGAAACGTCGAAACGTCTTAAAAAGCTAAGAGTTGTAAAACTCTTTGTTGTGGTATATTTTTACAGTCTTGGTGAGTTAATCATTCGTTTTGATATCGTGCCCGTTTTGTTGTGTGGCTACTTGTACGAGTAATAGTTTTAAAATTAAAATCATGCCAGCAAAAAGATTCTACTACATTCGCCGGTAGCTTCCCACTGATCCCGTGGTCCGTCGCTTATGGGTCGCCGTCGCCGCCGCCACCATACCGTACAGTGCGCCGTGTAACACACTTGTAATTATCATCCCGAGCCGGGCTGAGGGTTGCGCGTTTCATTAGATACCAAATTACACGGGGCGTACCCCGCCGAGGTTCATTATGCTTTTCTAATTCCGCCGATAAGCGCCACGTAAAAGTGAAGCAAAAACGGGCAGATTTCACCGTGTGCTGCGCATTCAGTAATTAACTGGCGCGCTGGTGTTGCTGTTGCACCGAACGGAACGAAAGCGCAGTGCGCATGTGCGTAAAACCGTTAGCATTAGCGGGTTGCATTGCAAATTGCAACGGCGCGTGTATTGCATTCTCATCGCCGCCGTCTCCCCCATCATCACCATCATCGTTATTATCAGCCTTGTCGGATTTGTGGGCAGAACACACCACACAACAACAGTAAAATCCATCCGAACAACAGAAAAGAAAACGGTTGGCTCGTATGTGTCGATGAGAAATTTATGCAATTTGTGTGCAATGTGTTCTTCCCCACGTTCCGCTTTAAACGGTCCGCAATCCGTAAGATCGTCTTTTTGCTCCAAATACTGACAACGTGGGGCGCTGCGATTGATGCACAGGAGCGAAGCGACTCTCTGGCCGGATTCCCGGCTAGCAATGGGCTGAGCTGTGAAAATTGTGTTAGTTTTTCCTCCCAATCGACAGCGGCAACAACGGCAAAAAATATGCCATCGTTGAGCCATCATGCGTGAATCAATTTTCATGCCCTCGATCACACCCTCAAGCCCCAAGAATGACGGCGGCTAAGCTCTTCATCGTACACACCGTTAGCGGGCGCCTTGCCGGGCGTTACGATAAGTGCAGGTTGCACCCATCCGCGCACAACCGTTTCGAAACAAAATGGCACAACAGAACTCACCGGCCGTCAACTGTTTAGCAGCTAGAGAACTAGGGCTGCAGGGCTGTGTGTGTCTGTGTGGAGCGCGAGCATAACGATTAATACACGAAAATCGTAGCACAACAAAAACAATTATCAGTCTCGGCACACACAGACACACCGGCTTCCAGACACCCGAGCGCGCACCAGAAGCCCGCAATCTCGGAGGGCGGGCGAGCATAATTCCTTTCTAAAACCGGTGCGCGTTCGGTTGCGCATGACTCATGCTGCGCGCGGAGTGCGCTGTGTTTGCCAATCTCGGGCCATCACGGGCCCCGAAGGAACCCGCATCGGTGGCCCGATTCAGGTTGCGGTTGCGACCGCGGCGAGCATAAGCAGTGTGTTGCTATAATAATAATAAATTCCACCACCGAGTGGAGTGGAGAGTGCCGGCCACGGAACCGGAGGCCCAAAACAGCTGATCCGCCGCCGACGACGACGCTGCGCTGCCAGCGGATCATAATCATCGCTCGCAGCCCGGGAACGCGCGGGAACGTCTTCGGTCTGCGGCAGGCGGCCCGTATATCTTGCCGTTAGGGCCCGAGATCGGCCCGTCCTGGCCGCGGTTGATCGGGCAGTAAATCTCATCGAGCCCGGGATAGCAACAATCGGTGCTTCGGGGCAAACTTATGGCCCCCGCCACGTGCGCGTTTCATAAATCCGACCCCCAATCCAGTCCAGTCCAGTCTAATGAGGAGATTTACAAATGCTAAACGATGAACGTTGATGCCCCTCCGTGCGCGGATGGCCATTTTTCGAACAAGTTAATAAACCAGGACCGTGCCCTACGGGGCCCCACTAGCAGGCCTCAGGGCCGCATAAGCCGATGAGCTATTGTACTGTGCTGACCCAGAAATACTTTGATAAACGATCGGTGGCCCGAGAATGCGCTCCTTCCCGATCGGCGACATTGAAATGTTGTGAATTAGATGCGCAGCACGCAACATAAACATCCATCGAAAAAGGTTCAAAACGGCAGCAGCACACGTCAGGTTACTAACGATTTAAATTAGTTTCCGCGATGGCCACTGGACGGCTGGACGCTACCATGGCACCGTGGGTCGGAGATAATCTAAAAATCGGAGCGCATTAAAAGTCGAATGCCTCTCGCCAATGCTCGGGCTCGGGTACATCGACCGTTTCGAAAGTAAAAAGCGCCCATTAACAAACGTTTACGGTAACAAAACGGGCCCGTTATTCCGTTGCATTCGTTGGTGCGCGCGCGCTGAGCATAAAGCCAGCCAACATAAACGGAAACGGCATTCAGCCAGGCCAGGCGCACTGAGGCCTAGGCCGTTTACCCTTCCGAATGGTGCGCGCGCTGCGCAATCGACATTCGAAATTTCCCTTCGCCTCATCAAAGACTGACACTAACGATATGACAATCATCCCACACCATCAGTTCGGGCCACAGCCAGGTGTTGGGGGCCGCCGCTTCTTACGCCATATCCCTCCCGGGCCAGCGCGTGTCGCTCACTTTCTACCGGTTCCTGAGAGGACCTGCCGTGTCGTGCCGTGTGCATGTGTGTGTGTTTGCCCTTCAGGGAAGCTGAAACATAAAACTTTTCCTCGTTAGACACGCAAGCAACCGCGGCCGCAGCGGCAGCAGCAGACGATCGATCGATCGGTCGATCGGAGCGCGGAATGTTATGCTTCTCGCCGTGACGCGCACACATATGCTGCCACCTACATCGGTCGGTCGTCGGTGCTCTCTAACCTCGCATCGCCCACCGGGACACCGAACAAATAAACACCGCGCGGCGCGAGAGTCACCAGCTCCGGGCGCAATGGCGTAACTTTTAGTGACGGGCGGGAATGCCGCTGCTTCGAGAGTGAAAGCTTCAATCAAATAATCATAACCACCTTCTCGACGTCGGCGCCCAGGTGGTGCGGTGGTCGTGGCCGCCCCGGGGGTGGGTTGTTGTTTGTAGCAGCAAAAAGGGACGACGTCGGAACGACGGGGTGTGATCGTTGTGACTTCCCTCTAGGCGCGACCCGGCCCACCCGCAGCACCCGGTCCACCGGAACCCGACACTCCTACCCGGTGGGTCGTTCGTTTTTAAAGGCGCGACCGGGTGGAGCGGGTCTTTCCGGTTCCGAAGGTTCGCCGCTCGCTTCCCTTTCTTAGGCGGTCGACGATCGAAGGTTTGAGTAGCGTCGGAGGTTAGGTCAAACTATCATCAACGCACGTATACAAAATTAAAAAGTGTTTATCAATCGATAACTTATTGCTTTTTAAAGACCTTTTATTGATTAGCAATTTGGATAATGAGCAGCATAGCAGTAAATAATTTGGACAACAAATTTGATCAAAATTTAGGATTTTTCAAGTGAATTGTGGATCGTAAGCTCGACAAAAAACTTAACGAACAGTATCGATGTTATCTCGGAATCCAACCCTCGGATCTCGGGTAAAATACAGGTTACGGGGTATACCTTTCTTACCTACAGTACCTTAATTTGACAGGACAAATTCTAACGACAGCCGACTAACAGACCAGTCGATACCTCGCACGGTACGCGTGTTTGCTGTATCCTGAAATTGTTTTCAAATAGATTTTGCCTGTCAAAACTAACCATTGATGGCTAGTGATTTGTCCCTGTGGTGTTTACAGAAGTGTCCGCATACCAGAAGCGCTTTGGAAGTTGAGTAGACATTAAAGGATGTGTTTCTGTTTTGGGTAAGTAAAATATCCATTCACACGAATTGAACAAATGGGCGTTCAAGTTTACATTGGTCGGTTTTGTTTAATTTCAGAACAAATTCGAATGGCGCTTCCTGGTAATGGGATGCCAGGAATGCAAAACTAAGGCTAACTAAGAGCATTTCATTCCTTCTCGGCAAACATGAAAAAAATCGACTCAAGATAATATGCCTAATCAGACATCAAGTTCGAGTGTGCTTACGAGTGTGACGTGCAGAGCTAAGTTTAAAATGTAGTCTTGAGCGCCACAGGAACATATGAAATAGTAAAACGACTGGGAACTCACGCTCGTACAAGGGCTAAGCAACGGTGAAAGGAGTATGCGGCATAGTTCATAAGCCAACATTAGTTTGGAACACATGAAAGTTGAAAAATGATTATTTAAAATCATACGAGTAACCAGCAACTTCGTTCCTCTGATTTTCGGATCTGCGTTATGGAGCATTATCGTTAATTTAACAATAACGTTTGCCTCTATGGAATATACCCACAACAGATCAAATGCTGTCAACATAAAAACTATATACACAACCATTGATCGTATTTTGAATTTGTTTATCTTATTTAAACTTATTTATTCTCTGTAAATCAAAATAAGGGAAGAAGAGTATCGGAATTGAAATTGTTTTGCTATATGGTTAGACCC